>NW_026858546.1:0-7429 GCF_026571515.1 Ruditapes philippinarum
TTAAATGATATACACACTTGTAAACCATAACATCAAAGAAAAAAAAAAGGTAGACATTTAAGAGATTTTCAAAAAACATTGCTCTCCAAAGTGCTTACACCTTTCCGCATAGTAAGAACATATAAAAACTACACTTGAAAGAATAATTAGATTAACATCTGTTGAGTAACACGTATTTCTTTTTATTTATCTTGATTATGACAAGGAAAAATAAGTGGTCACATGTGGTAACATAATTGTTAATATCATGCAATAGGCAAAGAATAATTGCAATTAACGGATATTATTAGATTCATATTGTTACATTTTAATCGCTTTGATTAAAGAAAAAGTAAACCTCAGCAACGAATAAAATTCGTTTCTTTAAAAAGGGGGTAAATAAGAGTTGTTTTTTATCGTTTAAATTATAGGTGTTTGAGTAAGTTAAATACTTTTTTTTTGGTGTGTGTGTGCGTGCGTGTGTGTGTGTGTGTGCGTGTGTGTGTGTGTTGTGTAGCAAGAAACGCCATCGTCATGTTTGCGTTACCAAATAAAATATTTTGAATCTTGAATCTTATAACATCTGCCCGTTTAACACAGACTAGTAATGGATACATCTTTAATAAGTCCAAATTTAAGTTTTGTAGAATTGAACGAAATTGCACATATTACAAAATTTAAAATTTCTTTGAACAGGCGCAGTTGTATCGGACGTGCATAATTTAATTTAGTCTTGATGTACGATCTTCAAAACTACAAAGTTCGTGATTTCGACCTTTCACAATTTTATACCTCGTAATAAAACAAAAGCCGTTCTTGAAACTAATCGTGTTTAAAACAGCTATCATATACATAATCGTTCAAGCCAATAGCTCAATCAACACATTCCATTAAAGCTACTTATATCCTGAAAGAGAATAAACTATGTATCTGCAGATAAATTATAAGGCCAATATTTTCATGACAGGAACATTTAAGACCAACTTCATTAAGTAGTCTCCCTTATTAACCAATTTATGTTTATGCGACAAGTTAAAACGATATTGCAACAGAAACGTCATCGATAATCAAATTTGTTGAATGATTTATGGTAAAACATTAAATGGTAAGTTACTTCGTTAATGAATGATCGCAGTCAAATGACGGTTTATGCAGACTATGCATTGATTTAAACAAATATTTAACGCTAACAGACAAATCAACACTAAAGTAATAAACTTGTCTTGAAGAACATAATAATCATCATTTTATATGAGGTTTGATCATCCACTGAACGGTTACAAACAATATTCATATAATACTTACCAGGTTTTCTAACCAACTGACTTAAATATAAGTACACGCAATATTAGTTAACATTATGAACATTAATCTGCATTCGGGATATAAACTTATTAAGATATCTTTACAAGCATTGTTTTTATCTAATGTAACATATAATTGGAAAGATGCTGCGATATTGTTTCAATCCTTCAGCATCATTTTCCTTAATACTTTATAATTAAGTGATTCAAAGGAGCTTATAATGATGGCGGAGGGAGACTTCTCATTTATATATTCAGCTGGAAACAAGTTAAGCTAGTCGGCATTTTGACTCAATTTTGACATAACTTAAATTTTGAATTTTATTTGTGCAATGTTACAAACCACATATAGTCAAACAGAAACTCTGCACCAAGAATGACATAATTTACCTCAAAATTAAACGCCTTACTGGAAGTATGAGAAGAAGAGTTAAGGCTATCATACGAGCACGTGGCGGTATTACACGTTATTTAAAATTTTGTTACAAGATGTCATTTTAGGTTACGTAATCGTCAATTTTTACCAAAATTATCCACCAGTAAATGTTTTGTAAACGCCCCAACACCATACTAAGTCTTATAAAGACTTACATTTTAGTAAAAAAAAACCAAAAAAAACAACAACACATTTGCTTATGCCTCAATAATCTGGCTAAGAATAAAGTAAACTTATAAACTCTGATCCCCTTTCAAAATTCCATTTTATTTAGTTCCGCCCATTGTTTTCTCGTTTAGGGCACACGCTTTTTATTACTTGGGGACCATACGCCGCTTTTCATGGAATGGCACGGAAGTGTCACATTGAAGGTTCCATGATGACCGCCGTATGAACACATCTGCGGATGTTTCTAAATTCAAAATTTTACCATTTCATGTATAAATGTTGAATTCTGCTTAAGCCGGTGCTAGGGGGCGTGGACGGTAACTTGCACTTTCCAGTACCGTCCATGAACAGGCTCAATCAAACCGAGCCTGCAACATTTTCAATTTTGCCGTGTTGGGCTTTCTTTAGGGATTCTGTTTTTATCTATTTTATAAATTTACTGGTTTATGATTACTAAAACGGTATCGCTACTTATCAAATTACTATTTCTCGGTTCATTTGAGTCGTCATCTCATGACAGTGCTTTCATTCACAACCAATTGTACATTTCCGGGGTATGCTTAACCCATTTCCAGGTGTATATATTAATTTTGCTTTTATGTTATGCTTTTTCATGGTTTTATCTGTACGTAAAAAATCGTAATCAATAAGATAAAATACTTTCCATTTACGTCACTTAATCGCTTCAGACTTACAAAAAAATACACGCTTTATCATTCCTGTCCTCAAGAGGTAAAACTGGTGCAGCACTCGGTGATCAATTCTTATCAATCACCGAATATATTTTTTCTTTTTTCCAGACATTTGCATTCTGTTTGAGTTTCAGAAATATTAATAATCATCAAGACAGTCTTCGGTTATTTATTGAATGAATATACCTGTTTATTAAATAAGAAATTTAGATTGTTTTCTAATGTTTGAATAAAAATATTATATAACAAAACAGCAAAACGCCATCGGCATTTGTATCACCCGCTACTATAATCCAGTTTTGTATAAACATATAATAATAACAAAATAAAAATGATGCAAAATAAATCAGTCTGATTTTACATCTCTAACAAAATGCTAACCACTAAAAACAGCGACGAACATTTAAACTGAAACATATAGCACAAACAACCAAATGCATTTATGATATCAAATATGCCCTTTTATACTAATATCTCATTAGCATGACTCATTTTTCATAGTTCATTCTCAAGGGGGAGGAAGTGTTACACGAGGGATGGAGTTTTTATGATAACTTGTCAAGGAGTTCACGAACTCCGTGACAGTTATCACAAGAACTCATTGACAAGTTATAATAAGAACTCCATCCCTCGTGTAACACTTCCTCCCCCGTGATTCTTAGATCTTCAAATCAACCGGTTGTCCGGGACATAACTCGGAAATCATAAGAGGTATCATCAAGAAACTTTGTAGGCTGATTGATCACATTGATTAGAAGAAGTGCAGTGCAAAGAACAGTACTTCTGCCTTGCCTAATTTTGAAATTATTGCACTTTGAACTTTTTCAAAGGGACATAACTCTGAAACTACAAGACGTGTACTTTCCTGTGTCCAGAACCTATTTGAGGAGCATCACCCGGCTCAAACCGGGCTCTTGTTTATATTATGCACTTATGGATCTCTTCAGAACATATGGAGCTCAAATGCAATCTTTAGCAGCGATTCCCTTCATTTGTAGCCTAATCCAAATAAATGTTTAAATCAGGATTTGTCTGAATGTAAAGCATCGGTCTGTAGTGAGGTTTCGTAAAATCTCTGTTTTTGAGTCCGTTTAGTGACATTTTCTTCATTAACATTGCGTGTTTTGAACACTCAAGAACCCACGACGGAAAAAAATATCTCGATGAAATAGATAAATACAGAATCCCTAAAGAAAGCCCAACACGGCAAAATTATAAATGTTGCAGGCTCGGTTTGATTGAGCCTGTTCATGGACGGTACTGGAAAGTGCAAGTTACCGTCCACGCCCCCTAGCACCGGCTTAAGCAGAATTCAACATTTAACATGAACTGGTAAAATTTAGAATTTTGAAACATCCGCAGATGTGTTCATACGGCGGTTATCATGGAACCTTCAATGTGACACTTCCGTGCCATTCCATGAAAAGCGGCGTATGGTCCCCAAGTAATAAAAAGCGTGTGCCCTAAACGAGCAAACAATGGACGGAACTAAATAAAATGGAATTTTGAAAGGGGATCAGAGGTTATGAAGCCTGCATATCACAGATAAGACGTCAAAAGACAAATTTAAAAAGCAGGCAACATATCCTAAGGGTGATTCAACATTATTCAAGTAGGAATATTGGAACCACCCAATTAGAAAATGCCGAAAAGTTGAACCTAAAAATACCACAAGCACAACAATAATCTCGATGAAGACTGCATAGATAATATGGAGGAGAGTCAGGAGGGTAGAATCACATTTAGATTTTCTTAAAAAAAAGGATTAAATTGTTTATAAATGTTTAAAAAGATGAAAACTTACTTTGCGATTGATCTATTTTTACATTCACATCTGGTGTTATGCTTCACATATGGTCCAGAGGAAATTCACATATGATTTTTTACGATGTTCATTTTTGAGATACAGATGGGGTTCCACCCCCTTGATTGTCTAGAGAACCGTAATTTAGATTTATTTGAATCATAGCTTTGGGGTCAAAATTGGCTCCCATATGGTAATGGCCTTTCCCCTTGCTATAAAATAATCCAGCTCATGAGTTAAATAATGAAAAAAACTCATATTGGGATGTCTTTTATACATGCTAACATAATATGCTTTTTTCTCTCTAATGATTATTAGAGAGATAAAAAATAAGATATAGGTTATGCCTAATTGAAAAGCTACATTCAATTTGCATTTAAGAAAACTAACTGTAACTGCATTTCAATTTTTATAGAGTTATGTAAATATCTAAATTTTATGAAGAATGAATACTTTTTTATTTGCACCAATTATTATACTATGGCATCTGTATCTAACCATTAGACACATATGCACATTGTCTTTCATTTGACATCTTGAAATATGACATTAACCCCACAATTTTCA
Source organism: Ruditapes philippinarum (assembly GCF_026571515.1). Classification (NCBI taxonomy): domain Eukaryota; kingdom Metazoa; phylum Mollusca; class Bivalvia; order Venerida; family Veneridae; genus Ruditapes; species Ruditapes philippinarum. The sequence continues at coordinate 4,951 of NW_026858546.1, forward strand.
CTAGACACTACTTCATTGTGGCAAAGTTCAATAGTGTGGAAACTAAAAATAAGCTACTTATTTTCCTTCTATTTAGTGTTAGGTTTCTTAACCTCAGATCCCTTTTCAAAATTCCATTTTATTTAGTTCCCGCCATTGTGCTCTCCTTAATGGCACACCAATCTTATTCTTGGAGAACATACGCCGTTTTTCATGGAACAGCACGAAAGTGTCATATTAAAGGTTCCATGGTAACCGCCATAGGAAACTTGTGTGGATGTTTCTAATTTCAAATTTCACCATTACCATGAATTACCACCATGGTGATTTAATGTTGATTTCTGCTTAAGCCAGTGCTAGAGGGCGTGGACGGTAACTTGCACGCACTTTCCATGACCGTCAATGAACAGGCTCTATGCAACCGAGCCTGCAATATATTCATTTTTGTCGTTTTGTGTCTTTTTAAGGATTCTTTATTTCTCTTTTATTGTTTAAATGCGGTGGCACAGTATTGTTTCAAAACTTCTACCAACATAGACGTAATATTACAACTGGATGTCATATATATATGTATATACATTCGTTCTTCATTATACGAAGATTAACTCAGGGCTTTATTTATCTGAAGGCACGAGAAAGAACTATTTTTATTCTGATTAAGTCCGAGATTATATACTTGTCGGGGTCTTATTGTGTATACCTGCTAAACGATGACTCTTGTTTTATTAATTATGTTTGCAATATATGTAAATGTGAGCCATTGGTCAAAGAAATGGTTGGGAAATCTTACATGTACGAATAAATGAGGCAAAATTAAATTTCGGTAAGAAAATTACTCAGGCTGTATCTCCAATTAAACATACGATTGGTATTTGGTGTAAATTCTAGCCTCGTTATTTTAGAGTATTTCGTATAGAAATTGCATCCAAAACTCTACATGGCAGAGGGTTTTTCGTTTAATACATGTTCTTTTAAATTGGATATTTTTAGACAATTGTGCTTTGTTTTGGTTAAGGGCTACAATGAATGCATGTTAGATAATAATTCGAAATTGAAAGCAAGCATCACTCTGGTTAGGAAAAGCCATACGACCAATTTTTTATAATTACAAACTCCCTAGTTTTAATATCTATATAATTACTGTATAAATTAACGATAAAAACAAATCAAAGACGGTGACTTTTCACATGCATTAATTGACTTTCCATACAACTTATTGGTTTCTAGGATGTTTCTACACTTAAAACTGTTCTGTGTTTAAATGATGTGCGAAAATACCCTAAATTAAACGTAATTAAATTTTAATTAAATATAACCGCCATATTTTTACACTATATTGAAGATAATTTATTATTTTCCAAAGATCACTTTAGTACTCTTTAATCTCAAGGAATATAGGGTCGAACCTTTATTATATGCAACTAGTACTGGCTAGTTTTGCGACGGAGAGTAGTTCAAATTGTCTTAAAGTTTTCTGCGGTACGAAGCTTAAAGAATGTTAAATACAGATACTCTAAAAAAGACATAAATATAAAATACTTTTTTTTCAAAGCACATTTTAATACTTAGCATATTACAACATTATATACATTTAAATATCAAGTGTTAATCAATTTTAACAAAAGCAACAATTTAAAACACAACATAGAAACTTGACATGTGGTTTGAAAAAATATTTGAAAAATACATACATTAAATATGTAGCAATAAAAATTGGAAATATTGTCAAACCCTTCATTTGATCTTTTAGCGATTTCGTTTCTTTGGGTATTACTGCACATTGACACATAACAGACCATACTCGGTCGAAGACAAAATTATTAATATACGATAATTCAGCCTAAAAATGGTTAATTGAGTACCGTTCAAGGTGCTAGCCCTGTTAAGGGTGTTGCACGTTTTCATTATCCCTGATATAAAAACACAATCAGACCGAGTCCGCTATTTTCATATTATTTTTTGTCATGAATGCCTCTGAAGGATCACATCTTTTTTTGATTTTAAAAGTTAAAAACAGAACAGGCATCAGGACAATGAATTTCATGTCGATAGTTATGATTATACGATATTAAACATAATAGCATAAATCTAAAAAAAATAATGATGTAAGATGTTGGAAAAGGTCCAGTAATAAATACGAAAAGGGCTGTTAAAGCAACAACAATAACAACAGTATTCACAAAACATACGGAACTGTACACAAAAGTTATAACTAAAAATTCTCAACACCGTAAAATTGTTGCCGGCTCTGTTTGATTTAGCCATTTAGCCTAATCACGGGAGGGTTAAACAAACAGAGACATTATAATTACCTATTTTTACTATAGCCAAAGATGTATACAATTAGAATTGAGAACTGCTCAAGCCAGTGCTAGGGAGCGTGAGAGATGTTGCACATATGCATAATCCCACATGTACAGACTCAATTTAACCGAGTCTGCAATTCTCTTGTAATTTTGTTGTGATTAATGCTTCCGAGGGATCATTTTGTTTCCAGATT
>NW_026858547.1:0-87194 GCF_026571515.1 Ruditapes philippinarum
GTTTTTTGAAAACCCCAAACGACGAAAACTATACAGTGATGATAAAATTTAAAAGGGGAAACCTTAATCTGAACTATGGCAGAAAAAGTTAGTGATGAATATAGCCTGATATTGCCCTGGTGATAATCCATGTTTTCATGGTTTTTTTACCCCGTATGGTGCTAATTAGCCAAAAAGTTTAGGGTTATAGAGGCCCTTGCATTTTGGAAAAGAGGAAAAGAAGATTTCCTTTTTTAAAAGAACTTAACCCCAAAAAAAACGAAAAAGCTTTAACAAACTGATTTTTCACCCCAAAAAAGTAATCCAAAAACATTTTGAAAACATTAAAATGTATAAGCTTTTTACTAAAATAAAATTGGTCGCCCAAATTTTAAAATTTGGTAAATGTTTTTTATGAACACTTCCAAATTTTAGTTTTAAAAAGGTATTTTTATAAAATTTTCTTCAAGGAAATTTTAAAATAATATTTAAACCCATTCCCAAAGAAATGGTTAGATTCATTTGGGAAATTGCAACCCTTTGGGAAAAAATAATTAAAACCAAAAAGATTTCATTTCACCCAAAATCTGGGTAAAGTATTCTTTTAAAAATAAACTTTTATATATTACATTTTAAATTATTGCTTTTCATGATTTGATTTGTGAAAAATTAATTTGATCTGGTTTCTATACATTTTAAAAACATATCTTTTGCAAATGATTAAAATGTCAAGTAAAAAGTAAAACCATTATTTAACTTTTTATGAAAAATTTTAATATTAATAAAAATTATATGAAAAAAAGCATTTTAAAGTAATGATATTACTCCTATTAAAATAACATTTTACCCCCATTCAAATTTAAATTTTTCGTCTGTAGAAAAAAAAATCATTTAACAAATTTTTCTTGTTTCGTTTATCAGCGGACCCTTAAATTTAAATTTTGCTTTTTGCGTATCCACTTTAAATAGGTTAAAGTTTTTATGCCCTTGACCCGTTAAATAAGGACAGCCAAATGATTTAAAAAAGCTATAAAAAAATTTTTGTGTTAAAAAATTTTTAACTGCATAAAATGAATGAAAAAGGCGATAGTTTTTTTCGTTCGGGAAAAAACTTATTTTTTTGGCAAGATTTCGAATTTCATTTCATATGATAAAAAAAGTTTGGGAAGTTGTGTTTTGGGGTGAACTTGAAATGGGACAAAAGAAATTTTAAAATAACCATTAGCAGTAACCCTACATCTTAAAATAAGTGTTTTTATAAAAAATAAAAATCGGAAAAACCCAAAAAAATATTATGTTTTAGCGTTGAAAATTTTTAAAAAAATAAACTTCCCTTAAAAATACCAATATTTCCATAAGCTCGTAGTGTAAGAAAAAAAAACTATTTTTGTTAAATTTGGTAATTTAACAAAACATAAACTTAAGCACCCAATATTATATTGTGAATATTCGAAAAAAAAGACTTGTATATAATGATTGTGATATTGTATTGTGTGTATAAAGTGTAACGTGTGCAAAAAAGAATTGAATACACCAATACATTAAATAAAACATTATTTGTACTTTGTCCTTTTGTGCAAACGTTCACAATATATAATTATGCACGAGAACTTTATTTATTGATTAAAAAATCCCATGTAATTTATAATCAAACATTTCTTTTTTAACCCATGTTTTTTAGGTTCCATCCGCCCGTTTAGGCACTAATGCAGCTTGCGCTGGCGAGTACGGACCCCCAGGCATGTCACCAGTTTTTGCTTAAAGTGTCACTATTGAAAGCACAAAGTGGTTATAGTTTACCTCCCTTGCAATTTTCACGGAGTATTTGTCAAAGATATGAATTTCGAGCCAAAAAGTAGGTCGCTGTACGGCGGTCATTGAGAACCTAAATGTACAGTAACCTGAGAGAATATGAAATGCAGGTAGCCCCGAAAAGGGCTCTTGGTGCTAAGCAAAGAGAGCATGTCTGTCAAGCTTTCACTTCATGCAAGTGGCTCAAACACCCTAACATCCTTCCTTGTTGTCCCTGCCTATTTTGTAGGGTCACTCCCCTCGCCTTTATCCAGCATACTGACAGCAGGTCTGCAGGCTACATGTTTCAGCTTTTTTTTATTTTGCCGCCCAATATCTTCAAATACTTTACCAATGTCCTGTGCCTTCTCTACGGCGTACGTGTACCAAGGGGAATAACTGTTGTATAATTATCCGTACACTTTGGTGATGATGATGATGATGATGATGATGATGATGATGATGATGATGATGATGATGATGATGATGAAGATGATGATGATGATGATTTAAATACTGCCTCCTGAACAACAAAAACAACCGCAATACATGTATGTTTAGCTAAATGTGAACTGATTTTATACCATAATTTGTCATGACTGAATTACTTCTATGGTTTAAGATCACAAGTAAGTATCAAACAATTACATTAATTGAAAGGTATCCCTAGAAAGCTTTTAAAGTGATCTTTTATTTAACATCCAACTTGGATAAGAAACAAAGAAGTTAGTAGGGGCGCCGTTTTCTTACCGAATTTCAGAGAATGCTTTTCAGAGGGGGGAATAAAATGTAAATTTGAAACAATAAATTTAATCTTTTTACTTAATTCATTTTTATTATAAGGCAATACTAGAAAGTTTATGAAGTAATCTTTCATTTGATACCAACATTATAAAATTGATTGAGAAATAAAGAAGTTAGTAGGTGCGTGTTTTCCTTTGTAGTAGTGCAGTCATATACGGCATTTAGCCTTGCCATAAAGTACGTGCAGAACGAATATTAGTGTCATTCCAACACATGCGCATTGAGAGAACAAGCCAGAATTTGTTTTTGTTTACATCGTTACTTGTGAAAAGATTAATCATCACATTTCACATAACAAAATGAGCCATGGTAAATTTGACAGCGATTTTGGTCAGGCCTGTAATTGTACTTCAAAATGCAATGCATGTTTCCTGGTGATTCCTCCTTACCTTTAGCAAATTTCTTGTTAGTTTAACAACAGTTTTTCACACCCCACCACTAATGGCACTATAGGTAACAAGAGGATATTTGTAATGATATTATTGTTAGGAGTGGCAGTTAGTTAAGACAAGTTAAAAGACAAGTCATTCTTATTTGATAAACAACCGAATGATAAAAATGGTTAACTGATGCTCCATCATCCTTTCAAATTGTCAAACTTGTTTTGTTCACGGGTGAAATTTTCTGCCAGTAATCCCAACAGGACATCTGTTTTTGAATTCAAAAATCATTTCCTAAAATTAGAGGTCCCTGATTTTTTTATGTCAAATGTACCAGCCTTGTTTTTTTTCGAAGTATCCGGTCTAATATTCTCTCAGTGACCTCAGACAGTTTCAAGTGTTGAAAAGCTACATGTAGTTATATCAGTAAAATTGGTTGGTTGGAACTTTGTGCATCCTTACAGATGATACTTGATCATTGCTGTGTCAACGGAATTTGTTTCTTTAACTAAAATAGTTTGTTTGATTCTTTCAGGTATAATCAACACTTGAACAATGGAAGGAAAGGAAAAGACAATGCAGGAGGTGAATGTGCGAGTTGCAGTCCGGGTAAGAATTTCTAACACCCAGAATGTTTTTTTAACCAAAGAAAACTCAAAGTAGTATTTGAAAGCAGCACGCCTCCAGATAAATGCTTATTTTCATGAAAATCTTTCTACTTTTTTCTAAAATCTTAGTACATTTTTCTCAAGTTTAATTTATTAAAATATTTTTTCTAAACTGGAGGCATGCTGCTTGAAAGTGTTATGCACACATAGAAAAAATTTCTTAATATGGTTTGTTCAAACAATTTTTATCAGTTACTGACATTCAGTGTTAATGTTTATAAATTGTGCTTTGTATATAATTGTATACATGTAGTTTATTATTGCTCAATCTTTATTTTTATGTTGTTTGTTTGGACAGTTTTTATCATTTATACAAATACATTGATTGTTAACATTTATTTTTGCTCAATTTTTTTATTCATGCTGAATTGCATTATTGCAATGAAAACTACCAAGTTGAATGTATATTTATGATTCTTTAACATTTCAAAATAAGAGTATATACATGTACATTAGAAAGTAACTTTTATGAGATGTGGTTATATTCAAAGGTGCGGCCAATGTTGCCAAAAGAGAAAGTTGGCGGTGATGACATGTGTTTGAAGATAATACCAACAACTAAACAGTTGATCCTTGGGAAAGATCGTGGATTCACTTTTGATGAAGTGCTATCACCAAAAAGTACTCAGGTATCACTGTCTTTCCTAGTCTTGCATAGAAAAGTTTTCTATTAATATTATTAATAACCAGAATGCCAGTAATACATTTACATGTATGTCATTCAGGTAATTTTATGAAAATTCAAGTTATTCTTTTAAATATGCTTTATTAGTAATAAAATGCTTTTAGTTTTTCTAACATGACCTCTGTTTATTTTGTAGAAATTTTGATTTGTTAATGTATACCTGGTCTCTCAGAAACTTTATATCTGCATCACAATAGCTTTATGCTTAAATGATACTTGTCTTTGATTGATGAATTGTAATTTATTGAAAGAAAATACTGTTATCTACATGTATATAGAAATATACAGACTATCTTGGTTTACTATATTGTTATAGGAGGAAGTATACAAGCTGTGTGTAGAGAATCTTGTCAAGTCTATATTTGAAGGCTACAATGCTACAGTGTTTGCATATGGCCAAACAGTAAGTAAATACATACTATGAATAAGTGTTAAGTTATTGTTAGTAAGTGACTTAGTTTTAAATTTGTTTTTTTTTTATATTTGTTTCTTAGCAAAATGTCACAGATAACTCATGGTAGTTAGGCTTCTAAACAAAGTGGAAGGGAGGAATGAACTTTACACAAAATTTTCATCAATTATAACTTAATTCTTTTCTGCTATATTTCAACAACAACACATTAAATCAAAAGCACATTGATTGGGCCAGACAGACAATATGTGAGTCTAGTTAAATTAGTATGTCGTGATTTATCTCACATTACATGCATTTTAAGGGATAATGCACTTTCAGTTGAAGATAATGTTTGCATTTTTGTGACATTCTATTTCCATTTATATTTTGAACAAGTATTCACACTTGTTTTGTAAATATGAGTACACAGAACTGTGAAGTGTAAATATGAAACATATATGTGAAAGATAGTTATTATCTTTTAAAAATGAAAAGGACTCCAAAATGTATTCTGTTTCAATTGTTTAATATCAAAACATGTGTATAACTGTATGTTGTTAAATTTCCATATTTCACATATGTTTAAATATATTGTTGTGTTTTATACTGTCAGATTTTTAAATTATAATCATGTAATTATAAATTGATTGTATATTCAGGGATCTGGAAAGACCTACACAATTGGTGGAGGTAACATCTCACCTGTAACTGAAGATGAAGATGGTATTATACCACGGGCAGTAAGACAGATGTTTGATACCCTGAGTGTAAGTTTTTTTACCTGCGCCACACTAAATATCTTAGATGAACTTGTCAATCTGAACAAAACCATGCATCATTTTTAGAGATATTTCCAAAGCATGTAAATCAGTAAAAAGTGAACAGTGCATACTATGATAAGATATCACAGGTGTCCTGGCTGATCTTAGTTTGCACTGGTCACATGGGTAAAAAATGATGTTGCCAGCAGGCAAAGGGTTAATTAAAATTGAGTGAGACTAAAAAAAGGATTGGAGCACCACACTAAATACCGTATTCCGGTACATACCGGACAAGGAGCTTGAATGATAAAATGTTAAAATCTTGCCTTTTTACCTAACGGAATGAACTTTAACAGGTCTAATTCATCTTTTCACACCGATTTATGTATGATAATGAATGAAAAATGTAAATATCGGCGAAAAAAAAAAGATATTTGTCTATTTTGTGATCATGATTTCTGCAAGTGCCTAGAGGTACTGCTCCAATCCTGTATTGAGTTAAATCCATTAAAATTTGAGTTTACTATTTTTTCGGACATATCTTTCCTTAACAGCTTTCCAAATCTATTGTTCTATGCAAGTATCTGAGTGCCCTAATGTTAGATTGCTGTAATTTTGTAGTTTGACTATTGGAAGAATAGGGAGAGCTATTGTACTAACAGCAGCATTGTTGTCACTCTTTGGTTAAGTATTTGCATGCAAGTTGGTATCTCCAAAACTACTGTAGATAAATGTGTTGAAACTTGTTCTCTGTGATTATCTAACATGATCGGCACAATTCCCATGACTCTGATTTTCATTTTAACAGAGTTATGCCCCTGTTTTAACTATCAAGCACTGAGAAATCCAGCGCGATGCACTGTTTGTGAGACAACTCTAGTAACTGAAAGACATGTTTCCATCTTGTACAAATTGTGTTTTGATCTTAAAGATGAATGATACCCTGGTTTAAAAGATCTATTTCACTAAATTACTTACAGGTTGTTTTGTTTACGGAAGAAAAGTTCTTGTTTTGATGTATAATATGAAAGAAGTTCATAACCGGGTGTTTTATATTACAGATTGATAAGAGCGTGACATACACAGTGAAAGTATCTTATATAGAGATTTATAAAGAAGAACTGAGAGATCTGCTAGAACTAAATAGTGATAATAAACCAGATCTTCATGTGAGAGAGGATGACAAGGGCAATACTGGTAATATATTTACAAGTGAGACTTAAAAAGGATTGGAGCTAAATACCATATTCCGGTATATACCGGACAAGGTGTTAAATGATAAAATGCTAAAATCTTGCCTTTTCGCCCAACAGAATGAACTTTAAACCATCTAATTCATCTCTTCAAATCTATTATATAGGATAATGATTGAAAAATGTAAAAATCAGCGAAAAAAAGATATTTGTGTATTTTGTGATTATGACTAGAGGTGCTTCTCCAACACTGTTAACATGTGTTTCTAATGTTTTATGAAAAGAGGCGTCCATGGTCTAGTGGTTAAGTTTGTTGACTTCAAACGACTGGCCCCTCACAGCTGTGGGTCCAAATCTCAACTGGGACTTTGGATTATTTCATGTGAGAAAGCTACCCATCTAGCTTACGAAATGTTGGTGGTTCTATTCATGTGTCCATTTGTGTCGGAAATAATGCACGGAGGGGTACCCGAGGTTTTTCTCCACCAATAACGCTGGAAAGTTGCCATACGACCTATACTGTGTTGGTAAAGTAAAACCAAACCAAATGTTTTGTAATAATGATATGTGATGTGACTTGTACATAGCTGGAAGTTTGATGAAGCCGAAACATTTTTTTTTTCAAATCTTATCAATGATTAAAAACCATCTGTTCTGTAGATAGTAGTATCTTGGTTGTCCACGGCTATATATTTAATGTTGTTCTTAAATTTTAGTTATCATCGGTGCACGTGAAGTTGAATGTGAGAGCCTGGATGAGGTGATGTCATTATTAGAAACTGGGTCAGCTGCGCGGCACACTGGAGCCACGAACATGAATGAGCATTCCAGTAGATCTCATTCTATCTTTACTATAACAATAGGTAAATATATAGTAACCTTACTCTATAAGTAACACTTTTGTTAAATCATTTATGCAAAATTGTTATGAAAACTAAAAAACTATGGAAGAAAAACAAAACATCATTATGAGTTTGATTTATGGAATTTTATTTTTCTCTCAGTTCAGTTCTACACAGAAAATTGGTAATTATTATGATTTCTTTGAGAATTTTTTCCATTTTTTTCATCATTCAATATCATTCTTATTGTTAAATTATGTATTATATTTTTGTTGGGTATAGTAGTAATATATTGTTATAATTTTAGGTCAAACATGGACAGAGAATGATGTGTTAGCCAGTAAAAGGAAACCTGAAGATGATTGTGATGATGTTGAAAATGGTTAGTATCTTTACTGTACTAATTAGCTTTCTATATGTATTTTTATCAATTTTCCTCTCCATATAGGTTAAGTTATATTATATTTCCTGCAAGTGTGAGATAAAAGTCTTCAATTCATGCTAAATTCCTTAAATAAACTTGACCTGATTTAAAGTTTGGCATTTTCCCATTATCAATTTTGTTGGTATCAAGATAGAAAAGTTTGAAGTTGGTCAGCCAACTGTATCGTATCTTGTCCGACGGCACATACACATTGGCTGGCTTGAAACTGTATAGGTTTAAAGCTTCTGGATCAAGTTTTCAAAGAGTTTATGATAATTAGACAACAACTTTAACTTGTAAGTATAGTTTACAGAAATGTGCAGTTCTTGTACTTCAATACATGTATAGTGTAAATGTATGGATACCCATCAATAATTTGGTTGAAAGTAATGTCTAAAGGAATATTGTGTCCACTCTCTCCCCCCCCCCTCCTCATTACCGCAATTGCTGTTTAAAGTGATTAAGGTGGTGAAGTTTATCAGTCATTGGTTGAGAGTGTCAGGGTATGGATTTAGTTAAATGTTTATACATGTATGTAAATATATGACAGTGATATTGAAACTGCCTGGCGTATACAAATTAGATTTACGATACATGTATATATGTGCATGAAAATTACTTTATGTAAATTTGTGTTAGTTCTCTGCTTTATATGTTTCTCTATGTAGACATGCTGTATAGTGCAGACATAGATAAGGGTATGTTATCACGCAATGAACTATGTTTGAGTATGCTGTCACAGTTTTGTTGTTGTGAAAATCACAACTTTTTTCTTCACATTACCACAGTTTAAGATGCAGTTGGCGTGTATTTCAAGACTATTTCATTATCTCATATTCAAAGATGAAGAATTGAAATAAATCATGTCACAATTTTTTATGCATGAGCGTTGATTGATAAAAAGGGGACACACCATCTTCATCCATGAAGTAGAGCTATCATATTTATTTGAACTCAACATGTCTCTTCATATAAGCATCATTTTCACATTTTGAAATATGACTTTGACCAATAATTTTCAATTTTCATAAAATTTCACCATAACTTGCATATGCACAGATTATTGGCAGGGTTTATTTTTTTTTACAGACACATATTATCAAAAAACATAATTGTATTTTCAAATACAATTGCTGTATGTTTTTCCCATGTTATGGATAGGTTTAAGTGTAATGGAATATGGTGTGTTAAGATCAGCTGTTCATAAGTTATAATGATAAATAGTCATAATGACCATCAGCTGAGAAAGCAAACTTAACAAATTGATAAGAAATACCACTTTTCTCCATATTTTTTTGTGATAAGACATATTTTAAACCCTATTTACAATGATGTATTTTTCATTTTCAATATTAGTATGTGATAGGTAAATACTGTTTCTTTCAGAAATGAACCACAACATGTTTGGAAAGTTTCATTTTGTGGATCTAGCAGGGTCAGAAAGGGCACACAAAACTGGTAATGTTGGGGACAGATTTAAAGGTAAGTTAATAAAAAAAGCTAGAAATTTAGTAAACCTTTAAAATAAGTAAACTCTTTTTAAAATTTTTTCAAAATTAGATAACTATCTGATACAAAGTTTATTATGATTTTTGTTGTATTTTTGTGTATTGAGTAATTAGGGTCTTATAATTATACATGTTTGTAATAGTGGATTTTCATCAGATACTCCAAGCTCTGTATTCACAAAGAAAAGGTTAGGATCAGGATCAAACTATTCTGATTTTAATGAAACTTACATCCATTAAATTAAGCTAACATAATAATGGTACATAAACAATTGCTGACTTGAAAAGAAACAATCATATTTTTTGTTAAAATTTTGGAATAACACATTATAATGGTACATAAGCAATTGCTGACTTGAAAAGAAACAATCATATTTTTTGGTAAAATTTTGGAACAACAATACATATATTTTTAACTGAATCAGATCGTGTATCCTAAATATATATGTTTACCTTGGTCAAAATTTACAGCTTGAAATACTCAATTCTTCTTTTAAAACTACAGTACTGTTAAACATATTTGAGCTATTGGTAAGGCTTGCTTATATTTGTCATTTCAGAATCTGTACATATAAACTCAGGTTTGTTGGCACTAGGTAATGTTATAAGTGCTTTAGGAGACCCAAAGAAGAAATCAACACATATCCCTTACAGAGAATCCAAAATTACCAGATTGCTCAAGGTATGTTCATGTTTATAGTGTTATTCGTAGTGATTAACAATGAATTATAAAATTTTTCTTCATGGCATTTTTTGTCAAAATTATGAAGGGGCCTGGGCCTGTTCATTCTGTGAAAAAAAGAGTAATACGTCATAAAATTGTGAAAAAATGACATAATATTTGCCATTTTGCGAAATTTTGAAATAGGAAACTATGTGCGATGTAAACTGTTTACATGTTTGCAATTGGTGAAAATCATGTTTTGCAGGAAGGTAAACAATTAATTTGGAAGACAAAGCTAAAATTTGGTGAAATCTCTTCAAATTGTGAATTTTTTTTCCACAGGTTTGTGAAATAAAGTGCAATTTTGAATTGTGAAGGGACCAACATCAGCCCTTATTATAGAATGAAAAAATGCTTTGTTTCTTACTGTTAATGAAAGAGAGAGAAATACATGATAATCAGAGCATTTATTGATTAATGCTGTATGCTAAAAGTAGCATGTATTTTTTTATGTCATTTAAGCATATTTTCTACATTATTTGAATAAATATCTCAGTATACATCAGTATTAGAATGGTAATTGAATAAATGTCTTACAGATAAATTATAATTTGATTTCTGATCCGGGTCATTAATTCAAGGTTTGTATAGCATAATCATGAGTGCCAAACCAATATATGTATGCCAATTTAGCTTTTTATGCCCCCACAATGTGGGAGCATATAGCGTTGCACTTGTCCGTCAGTAGTCCGTCCGTCAGTAACCCGAAATTCTTGTGAACGCAACTCCTCTTAACCGGATGGCAGATTTGCTTAAATTTACAGGGATGAACAACCTTAATGTGTAGATGGTAGTAAAGGGAAGGAATTTTTGCTGCGACCCAAATTTAATAGAATTATGCGCCCTTTGTTGATTTTTTTCATGTTAGATACTATTGTAGAAATTTTGTGAACGCAACTCCTCTTAAACCGGGGTGGCAGATTTTGCTTAAACTTACAGGGATGAACAACCCTAATGTGTAGATGGTAGTAAGGAAAGAATTTTTGCTGCGACCAAATTTAACAGAATTATGGCCTTTGTTGATTTTTTTCACTATATACTATGTAGAAATTTTGTGAACGCAACTCCTCTTAAACCGGGTGGCAGATTTTGCTTAAACTTACAGGGATGAACAACCTTAAGTGTAGATGGTAGTAAAGGAAGGAATTTTCGCTGCGACCAAATTTTACAGAATTATGCCCTTTGTTTATTTTTTCACTATATACTATGTAGAAATTTTGTGAATGCAACTCCTCTTAAACCGAATGGCAGATTTTGCTTAAACTTCCAGGGATGAACAACCTTAATGTGTAGATGGCATTAAAGGAAGGAATTTTGCTGCAACCAAATTTTAACAGAATTATGGCCTTTGTTGATTTTTTCATTATATACTATGTAAATTTTGTGAACGCAACTCCTCTTAAACTGGATGGGCAGATTTTTGCCTTAAACTTCCCAGGGATTAACAACCTTAATGTGTAGATGGTAGTAAAGGAAGGAATTTTTGCTGCGACCAAAATTTAAAAGAATTATTTTCCTTTTTTTTGATTTTAGTTTTCAATTGTGGGACTTATTTCCCAAAAAAAATTTGGGCCTTTGATTTTAAATTGACAGAAAAGGGCATTGGGGCTCCGTGGCCTTTTGGACACATTTTTTCACTTTAAATGTTTTTGAGCTCACCTCTTAGGGGGCACTATAATTTGTGATAATTCAAACAATTCTTTCCCAAACTATGGAAAAGGGTTTTTTGTTTAAAATGTTTATTGTGGTTCCAAAGAAAAATTTTTTTGTCTTAGTTTCCAGGGTTATTGGGGGAGGAAAAACAAAAATGAAATGTTGTGGCAGGCCATCGACAGCAAAATTTTTTACGAAGGTTTTAAAAGCTCTAAATATCCAAAAAGGGTAGGGTTGGGCATTTTTAGTATTTTATCCCCTTGACTAATTTTTGATTTTAAAATATTTTTCAGTCCCCAAAAGTTTTAACCAGGCACGTTTTCACATCCTTTTAGTTCAAACCGGAATTTCAGATTGCCCTTGGGTGCCTATTTTTTATTTTTTTGTAATAAATCCCCAAAAAATTTTTAAAGGAACTTTTAAAAAAAAAATTGAAAGTTAGGTTTAAATTAAAATATTTCACCAGAGTAAAGGGGTAAGGGAAAAGACTTTTACTTTAAAATTAATTAAAATTTTACAAAATACACTGGAAAACTTAAAAAGTCATAGGTGTTGATTAAGAATTTCTTTAGATTTTATATCTTTAACTATACAGATTTAACTCCTTCCATTTCTGCATCCGTCTGTTACCTGCCAATAATCTTATTCATTCAGTTTGAATAGTTCTTGATATTTATTGTGGGTTGATATTTATTGTGTGTTGATAGTAAGGGACAAAAGATCTAAGTGGTTTGGAAGTGTGTCTATTTTAGGTAAAGAATGATTTTTTACGGGGATCCGAGGTTTAAGACCCTGTCCGGATGCACATTTTTATCTCAACTTTCCCTTTTTTTGCAAAAAAATGCAACTGAGATTTGAGTCGTGAACATTTAGGAACTAGTTGCTTTGTCCACTCAACACTATTTGATATCAATTTTACACTGAATGTTAGGATGAAATATTTTTTTTCTTTATTAAATTTAAGGCAAGAAACATCAAGAATCTTCCAATAGTGAATAGAGATATCCAGTCTATAAGGTTTGAAGAAATGCAGACAGAAATCAAGGTAAGTCAGGCTTATTTTAAAGTACTTCTTTCTACATTTTTTTTACAAAAGCCCAACTTACAAGGGGGTAGGAAAAATTTTTAGAATTTTTAAAAATTTCACTAGTTTTTTTGTAAAATTTTTTCTTTATTTCACATTTTATTTCAGTAGGAAAAAGATTTTTTTGTCATATTTAATTTCTTTTTGCGGGGAAAAATTTTTAATCAATTGAAGGGAAAAATAATTATTATTTAATATTAAGACTTTTTTTATAAAAAATTTTAATTTTCTTTTTTATTTTTGTGTTTTACACTGGTTGGCCCTTTTTTTTTTTTGGCCCAACCTGGAAATTTTAAATATAAATGAGGTATATTTTTTAAATTTTTTAATTTTGTTAGATAAAACTTGTTTTAAATCCCTTTTTTTGCGGGAAAAAAAGTTTGATTTGTGAAATATTTGTAGTATTTTATTGTTAAATATGAATCCAAAGGAATTTGCCAAAAAAATTCTTTTTGGAATCTTTTTTTTGGACTAAAGTGTAAAACATAGAAATTTGGCTTTTTTTTATCGTCCTTGAAACATATTTTTTTATGATATCGGAAAACAAACAAAATATCCTGTTTGCATTGCAACTTGTATTATGATATGTTTCAGGCATTAAGGGAGGAGCTTGCTCGTCAGAGAACCACAGTAACGAGGGGTAATACAGTCTGGGAGAATGATCCTGACCTAGCAGCAAAATATGTTGGTCAGATCAAACAACTTGAGGAACAAGTTGCCAGGTTAATAGTTTTTACAAACTGAAACTTTATCTACTGACATTGTTAAATGTTTGGGTACTTCCTTAGGATTGTAAACTAGTCATTGTTAATTTCGAGAATGAAAATCAATATACTAGTACTAATATAAGAGTATGAGGTTTTGTCGGACTGCACTATGCTAATTTGTGTATCTAGTGCCACCTATAAACATAGTAGACTGGCCTTTATGTTATTGTCTTTGATCATTAACTTTAAACTTTGTTGGGCATGATTACTTTAAAATAAAAATGAAATGGTCAATACCAGTAAAATTATTCAGTTTGATCATGTCCTTTTCGTCCTTACAAATTAATTGATATGTGAATAGTGTTTTGGTATGCAAGGGAATCACACTACATCATATGAGGGGAGCAGTGGCCTAGTGGTTAAGGTGTCTGCCTCTCAACCCATGGATCATGGGTTTGAGCCCTATCGATCACAACCATGTTTCTGCATATGACACCAGTACTGGTTGGTTTTAGAAAGCAGACTTTAAAGTGATTAATAAAAGTTGCAAGAACTTTGAATCGCAATCGAGCTGAAATAAATATGTTTAAACTAAACATCATACAAAGTGCTTTTATTAAAGTTCATATTCATACTATTCAGGTTACAGACAGAGTGTGGTAACTACAAGATGATTGCGGAAGAGGCATACAGACAGTTTGTACAGATACAAGGGAAAAATATCTTGTCTCAAAGTCAAGATGGCAGACTTAAAGACTGGCTGGATCTCATGGAAGAGGTAAATACTGAAAATATTCATGAACATTTTGTCTTCATGTGAGAATTATTTGAACTGCATGATATAACTTTCATTTTGCACTGGATTTTATTGATTCATGCATTACCTTCTTTAACTGGCTGAATTGAAGATCATACGAGAATGCCACTGCTGGGTATATTTTTCTGAAGTACAAAATGGGGGATGTTTGCCAATTTTCCTCCCAAGACTTGATTTTGTTGTACATAAATTTGATTCAAAAATGTAGAGATAAATATGAATACATGCCCAATGTTAATCAATTTTGATAGTCTTTAAATACAAAATTAAATTTTAAGATAATATCTATTCTGTTTACGTTGAGTGACTTGAATGTATATGCTCAGATTGTCATGAAACTTTGCTGCAGTATTATCTTGCACCTACAGATAGGTCTGCCAAGTTTCATCAGCTTAGACGATTGTAAAATAATGTAGATTATGGCTTCAAGAAAAGAAAGCATTTTTAAATAAATGAATAATTCTACACTTTCTAAGTGTAGATTATTGTATATCATTTAAGAATGAAAATTTCAGCAATACATCATTATTTATGTAATCATTTCTATTTTTATCTATTTAGAGATTGGGATCACTTTTTCAATTGTTCTGAATTCTAAAACATGCAATTTAACCCTTAACCTGCTGGAATCAAAGGTCGCAAACTTTTGCCTCCAGTTCAAAGCCCGGCAATCCTGCACTTCCTAGCAGTCTGATCCAGCTCTTTACTGTTGGTAGCTCAGTTTTTATGCCCCCACTTGGATTGGCATTTAGATTTGCCCTTGTCTGTCCCACTCTCCATCTGTGGGCGTCCTTGGCCAAGTGGTTAAGGTCGTTGACTTCAAACCACTTGCCCCTCACCGCTGTGGGTTCGAATCCTGACAGGGACTTTGGATTCTTTCATGTGAGGAAGCTATCAAGCTAGCTTACAGAATGTTGATGGTTCTACTTAGGTGCCTTGTGCCTGAAATAATTCACAGAAGGGCACCTGAGGTCTTCCTCCACCAGTAAAAACTGAAACGTCGCGATATGACCTATACTGTGTCGATGTGACGTAAAACGCAAAACAAACAAAACTCTCCATCTGTGGATGATTGTTTCATTTGTGGATGACTGATCCATCTGTGGACTGATCCACCTGTAGACTGATCCATCTGTAGACTGATCTATCTGCAGCCTGATCCATCTGTGGCCTCATACATCTGTAGTTTGATCAATCTGTGGACTGATCAATCTGTGGACTGGTCCATCTGTGGACTGATCCATCTGTAGACTGATCCATCTGTAGACTGATCCATCAATGGACTGATCAATCTGTGGACTGATCAATATGTAGCCAGTTCCATCTGTAAACTGGTCCATCTGTAGACTGATTCATGTGTAGACTGATCCATCTGTAGCCTGATCAATCTGTGGACTGATCCATCTGTGGACTGATCCATCTGTGGACTGATCCATCTGTGGACTGATCAATCTGTGGACTGGTCCATCTGTGGACTGATCCATCGGTGGACTGATCCATCGGTGGACTGATCAATCTGTGGACTGATCAGTATGTAGCCAGTTCCATCTGTAAACTGATTCATCTGTAGCCTGATCCATGTGTAGCCTGATCCATCTGTAGCCTGATCCATATGTGGACTGATCCATCTGTAGACTGACAAAACAGTTGAATGTAGGGGCATCAATGTCCTGTGGACACATTTTTAATTGAATTTTGATATTGATATCCCTTAAATTTTAAATGGACTGTTCCAAAGTCAAAGCTGGACAATTCCATTACACAAATTCAGCAGGTTAAGGGTTAAGTTTTTGTCAGTAGACAAACTTTGTATGATAAACTCCCTTTAAGTTAATCTGCTGTATTAAATATAAGACCTGTGTGATTTTAGCACATGGATATGTCACAGTTGCATGGATCTGTTGAGGTAACTTGTATTGATTGTGCACACTCAACTGTCTTGTTGTGTTTGTTTTACAGATGGTTCATATTGAAATTGTCTTTTATTGAGATGTTGCTTTATGGTTTTTAATCTGGAGTTTGAAATATTTGTTCATGACTTTAACAGAATTAGCTTGAGCATTTTGCTAAATTCATGATATTGTAAAACAAAGTCTCTAAGTTTAGATCAGAATAAATTTCTATTTTCTTTCTTTTTATTCCTCTGACACCTAGCATATGTTATATATGCTAGTGATTTTTTATAACATGAAGAAAATAGATTAAGTAATATATACATGTTTGTAAATACATTTGTATACAATTGTTTAACAAATCTAACAGAAATTGATAAAAAAATGTATGTTAGTCTATTTTTTGCAATAACAAATCACTTTGTACAAGACTTGTTTCATATTTGTGATTTTCTGTTGTCTTTGCTTTGATTTGTTTCTAATTTTGCTTGTTTTTAATGGGAAAAGGTTTACACAGCAAATATAAGATACCATTTTGTTTTTACCATATTGAGGTATAGGTTTACCCTGGAATTATTTCCGCTAGCTTACTTATTCATGTGTTGGTCTATATATAGACATTGCACAAAATAGATAACTACCTACTTAACACAAAGCTGCCATCTGATTTTGTTTCTCCACCTATTATTGAGATATTGCCCCATTCAGCAAATTAATTTGAAGCACTTAGGCTCCCTGGTTCTGAACTATTGCCAGATACTTGATGCATTATTTTTTTTATTGTTTCTTAATACATATCAAACTACTGTTTGTCACATTTTTACAGTTTAGATATTTTCAATAGAACATTTTAATTTTGTAAAACATCAAGGCAAGTTAAATTGTAAGGCTATAACATTAACTCAAATACTCTGATATTTGCATTTCTGACCATAATAGTTAAAATTGGGTATTTGTGAGTCCTAAGATGGTTGGATGGTGATTCACACCTATATTTATAAGGAATTCTAATAACTCTTTAATTATTGAATAAAACTTTCAGAAACAGGATCATTTCACTGTTTAACTTTGTCTTGTTTACATTTCACATACATTTACCCTGTACTCAAACATTTATTTTCAGCTAAACTTTAATTCTTAATATTGCTATAGGAAGTAATGTAGAAATTATTGGCAAAATATTCATGTAACTAGCTATTTTATGTTTATACATGTATTATAAGAACATCAATATAATTATGTCACATGATGGGTGTTGTTATAGGACAGAGACTTTCATATTATTTTTCCTACTCATGATGTGAAGTGTATGCCAAGTTTCACTAATGGAATGGTAATCAATTTTAAACTATGTCAAAGTTACTGAATATTTACTGTTACAATATTATATATATTAAAAAAATCTTTTCTTCAGATAAAGTGTAAAGTTCCTCAAAAGTTGAACAAGGAAGAGTGGGAAAGTCAAACAGTTAAAGATCTACAGAAAGAGTTGAAGAAGGTAAGACAATAGTACATAAAATTAAAAGTGATGAGTCAAGGCTTGTAAGTAAGTGAACTATAGAACAATAACCAAGTAGTGACACAGAGGTTGTGATGTCTGTTATCAACTCAGAGTTTGTTGGTTTAAGACCAAAGGATGTTATAATACACATACTAATAAAATAAAACTGATAAGTCATGAATAGATTTAAGAACGATTTATTAAACTAGATTATAGCTTTCAGTACTATTGTATTTTGATATGTTTATCATAAAATGTTAGACATATTAAAGATTATACAGTCTAACTTGCCCATGCGGCCACGTGTATTAAGCGACTTTTGTCTTAAACGACCATTTTAAATTCCCCCCGATCATTTTCTCTCTATATCTTTAATGTATTAAGCGACTATTGCTCAACGCGACCAGCGACCGCTAATTAGTCACCTAATTGAGATAAATCTTTTCATTAAACGACCACTTTTACCTGTCAAGTAATTGTGTTTTTAGAGAACGCCACCTCGTAATGTCACAAGTGTCAACAATCAAAACACAACAAATAAACGTGTGAAAAACTCTATTTCCCAAACCGTTTTAGCGTATGCAAATGAAGTTAAGTATAAGCATGACGTGTATTATCCAATAATATCGGATAAACAATGCAAGGCCACGCCCCTACTGAGATGGTGTATACGCTTCGCTTGTTGACATTTAGACTGCATTGAATTGACCTTGAACTTGATCAGAAATTAAATTAATTGTAACAATTAGATGTAGTTTGTGTTTATTTCAAATGAAAAAAATGCACAACAGAAAACATCTTCACTAATAGGGGTTTCGTGTTGGAATGAAGGAAAATCAACGGAGATGGAAAAATGTCAAACAAGTACGTAATGGATCAAAACTGTTTTGTCAATAAATATCAGAAAGTTATTTTTTACATTTGCATCCATTTAGATTATCAGAGCCTACTTATTATTCAACATGTATATAAAAACGAAGTTGAAAAACATTCCCACCGCATAAGAAAGATGTCATTTATAAATTTTGACTTTTATATCATGCTGACTGTCTTAAGAGACCATTTCATTATGCGACCGTTTTGGGTGTTTCCTTTGCGCGGTCGCTTAATACACGTTTGACTGTAATAGGGTGATTGTGACAAGGTGGTTACGTTCACTGATTTTGAATAACTACGCCTTCATGATTATGTCTTTGAATCCCAACAAGGACTTTGGATTCTTTTATGTGAGAATGTTACCCAGCTTGCACATGGAAATGGGATGGTTCTACTAGGATTGCAGGTTGTGCCTGGAATAATGAGTCTTTCCACATGTAAGGCTTAAATGTGGCCATATGACATGTACAGTGTTAGTCAACTTAAAAAAAAAAACAACAGTAAATAAAAGATAATAAAAAAATTGTCATTATTACAATTTAAAGGCCAAAGTATTGTAGAGGTGTAAATAATGAATTAATTTTTAATTTTCAGGCAAAAGAAGATTTGAAGAGTGATGAAGATATATTTGCTGAGAAAGCAAGGGAAGTAACTGCATTGAAAGCTAGACTTGAAGAAATGGTAGGTGACATCTGTTCTATACTGTTCTATTGGGACAGAATTTAAGAAAGATTTTTAGTGTTACAGTACTTAATATTTTTCTGTTTGATGAAACATAAATAGATAGTAAAGAGTATTTCTTACCTGGTCTTGTGTCTTTATTATAATGATATATATGCAAAACGTAAATAGGAAATGATGTTGTTACATAACATATAAATGGCAAAAAGATGTCACTTTCACAAGAATTTGAACGTAGATCTCTTGATAGCATGAAATAATTGTCTCACGAATTCTTAGGTACATGTTAACTATGATTTTGTTTGTATGATTTTTGAGATCATAAATTAAGTCACAGGGCACTGATTTCTGAAAGTAAATTTTTGACATAAACTATAGGAGTCTATGTTAGAAGAGAGGGAGAAGATGATGTCCGGGAACGATGAAAAGTTACAGCAACAGGAACAGCAGCTTATAGAACAAAATATGAAGATAGAAGAACTGCAGAAAGCTCTAAAGGTATTTCTTTGTTATTACCAATTATATTTGTGTGTGACCGATTGACTCCTGGTTTCTTTGAAGTTATATGTATTGCTTAAAGAAGTTGTAACAAAAACTGACCTTAGTATTTTTGTCATAATACCACTTAGTAAAATTATAAGGGTTTTTAGCTCGACTATTCGTAGAATAATCGAGCTAATGCAGTCACCCATTTGTCGGCGTCGGCGTCGGCGTCCCTGTGGTTAAGTTTTTGTATGTAAGCTGGTATCTCCATAACTACTGAAGGGAATGGATTGAAACTTCACACACTTGTTCTCTGTGATTATCTAAGATGATTGGCACAAGTCCCATAACTCTGATTTGCTTTTTTACATAATTATGCCCCTTTTTCGACTTAGAAATTCTTGGTTAAGTTTTTGTATGTAAGCTGGTATCTCCATAACTACTGAAGGGAATGGATTGAAACTTCACACACTTGTTCTCTGTGATTATCTAAGATGATTGGCACAAGTCCCATAACTCTGATTTGCTTTTTTACATAATTATTCCCCTTTTTCGACTTAGAAATTCTTGGTTAAGTTTTTGTATGTAAGCTGGTATCTCCATAACTACTGAAGGGAATGGATTGAAACTTCAAACACTTGTTCTCTGTGATTATCTAAGATGATTGGCACAAGTCCCATAACTCTGATTTTCTTTTTTACATAATTATGCCCCTTTTTTGACTTAGAAATTCTTGGTTAAGTTTTTGTATGTAAGCTGGTATCTCCATAACTACTGAAGGGAATGGATTGAAACTTCACACACTTGTTCTCTGTGATTATCTTAGATGATTGGCACAAGTCCCATAACTCTGATTTGCTTTTTTACATAATTATGCCCCTTTTTCGACTTAGAAATTCTTGGTTAAGTTTTTGTATGTTAGCTGGTATCTCCATAACTACTGAAGGGAATGGATTGAAACTTCACACACTTGTTCTCTGTGATTATCTAAGATGATTGGCACAAGTCCCATAACTATTATTTGCTTTTTTACATAATTATGCCCCTTGACTTAGAAATTCTTGGTTAAGTTTTTGTGTGTAAGCTGGTATCTCCATAACTACTGAAGGGAATGGATTGAAACTTCACACACTTGGTCTCTGTGATTACCTAAGATGATTGGCACAAGTCCCATAACTCTGATTTGCTTTTTTGCATAATTATGCCCCTTTTTTATCTTAGAAATTCTTTGTTAAGTTTTTGCGTGTAAGCTGGTATCTCCATAACTACTGAAGGGAATGGATTGAAACTTCACACACTTGATCTCTGTGATTATCTAAGATGATTGGCACAAGTCCCATATTTCTGATTTACTTTTTCGCATAATTATTCCCCTTTTTTGATTCATAAATTCGTGGTTAAGTTTTTGTGTGTAAGCTGGTATCTCCATAACTACTGAAGGGAATGGATTGAAACTTCACACACTTGTTCTCTGTGATTGTATTGAAACTTGAAGGGTTTGTACCTTTTCGTACAATTTTATGTATTCATATAGGTAAGCATTATTATACTCAATGAAACACCCTTGTGACAAATTTTCGAATAGTCGAGCGTTACTGTCCTCCGACAGTTCTTGTTATGTATGATATAGTTAAGCAGTGTTTTTTATCACTTTGAACTCTACACAGGGTTTGGTTATATCTTGGCAGTCAGACCATGTAACCAGCTTGGATAACTTACCAGTTATTTTTGGATATCTCTGAATGTGATCACATGATGTCTTGAGTGGGCATATACTTTTCTTTATGTAAAATTTTAAGTAAAGTTTTCTGTAATCTCTTGAACATCAGTATCTATATGGCTCAAAATTTACATAATATAACCATGTTTATTGATTTGATCTATTTTGTTGTTGGGGAGACAAACTTCTCAAATAACTTGCTCTTGAATATTTAATCTAATGGTCATTTGCCTCTTGCCAATGATTAAGAAATTATGTGAAATAAGGAATGAAATTAAAAAATAACTGGTTAGTTATCAAGGAAAGCTGGCTACATTGACTGACTGCCCAAGATATGACCATAAATTTGTTAAAACCAGTTTACAAAAAAACACATGAACAAGAAATGCATGGAAATCATCTTACACCAGCCCTGAATGTAGTTGAACAATTTTGTATGAATGAAAATTAAAAAAATATATATCAGTTTCAGTCTCTATAAATGTGAAAATGTGATTGAACTTTTAAAAGTATGGATGAAAATGTGAAATTTAAGTCTCTGTAATTGTGAAATTGTGATTGAATTTAGTGTGTATAAAAATTTGAAAATAATAGTCTTAGTCTCTAGAAATGTGAATTTGTGAAGTATGAATAAAAATGCAAAAATATCAGTCTTTGTGTCTGAAAATGTTTATTGAATTTGTGAGAGTATCAATATGAATGAGTAATTGACTTTCTTCCTTTCTTAGTCACTTTAAATGTGAAATTTTAACTAAAAATTAGTAAAGCGTGAATAAAAATTGAAAAATATGATTAATTTAGGAATCTGCTCTTACAACAAGAACAGTAGATACACAATTTACACAGGTTAGAGGAAGTTGGGTGTTTATTATTGCTGTTTGTTACACTTATAAGGTTTGCTGTTGCTAAAGGGTACTGTTGTTAAGGGATACTGTTGCTATGGGGTACTGTAGTTAAGGGGCACTGTTTCTAAGGGATTCTGTTGCTACATGGGTACTGTTGCTAAGGGATACTGTTGCTATGGGGCTCTGTTGTTATGGGGCACGTTTGCTAAGGGATACTGTTGCTAAGGGATACTTTTGCTATAGGGGTACTGATATCTAGGGCCAGGGTCATATCATACTTTTATTCTGGATTACTTATTTCTGGTTCATACAAGTTTTTGGTGTGATTTTACAGTTTTTGTTCACTTTTGATTTAGTGTTATGGGGGTTGAGTTAGACCATTTTGCCCAAAAAGGAAAGCATTGGATTTGTATATTCCAGGGGTCACTGGCTGCTTTTAAATTTGATAAATATTTTAAATAAAAATGCAATCAGTGACTGATTTGTTTTAATATTTATCCTGATGAAGGCATGAGCCAAAACTTTGATAAAAAAATCTACATTCACATGTTGTTGTTGATTTCTCTATCATAAGTATTTTAAATAAAAGGATTAAGGGCTTCGTGAAAATGTGTTAACTATCAATTTTCAGATTTAGGTCTTTGAATTTAATAGATATATTATTGTTTGTTTTTTCTTTGATATAAGTGCTGTTTTGAGTTGGTTGTGATTTTTATGCAAGAAATTATCTATAGACATTTTACATTTTATTTTATTTTTTGCATTTACAAGCTTAATTATTTACCTGTTAAGAATCCTGTAAAGTTTTATGCAGAACATATAAAACACGATTCCAAATTAAGAAATTCACGAGAGAAAAATACATTCATATATCCGTATTTCATAAAACAAACAACAGAGTTTTTTCTTCAAAATTTGACGTCCCTTTTTCTGATTGTAGTAAAAATTTCAACATTGTAAAACTGTGATTTTATTTTGTTTCTTTTGAAATATGAACAGTTTGAATTTAAGGACGAGGTAAGATTAAGGCAGGGTATTTTTGGTATTTTTCTAACCATTTCATAACACACTTTTCTTGCACTAAAAACAAAATGATCAACTTGACTAGATAGTTTTTTTAGTTAATATTGCCTGGCCACCATTCATTTTAGCATGTTTTATTAATGTTTTGTGTTTAAAATTATGGAAATAATTGATAGGTCAGTATTTTTGATGTGAGTCAAAATTTCTGTATAGGTAAGCATTTTAAACAATGTTGTTTAATCTTATACAAGGGCTGCCCCAATAAGAGAGGGGTGTTCATGGCAAAGTGGTTAAGGTCGTTGACTTCACACCACTTGCCCCTCACCATTGTGGGTTCGAATCCTGACAGGGTCTTTGGATTCTTTCATATGAGGAAATTATCCAGCTAGCTTACGGAATGTCAGTGGTTCTACTCAGGTGCCCGTTCGCGCCTGAAATAATGCACTGAAAGGCACCTGAGGTCTTCCTCCATAAGTAAAGCTGGAAGGTTGCCAAATGACCTATACTGTGTCGGTGTGACATAAAACCCAATCAAACAAACAAACAAAACAAAAGCCCCAATAAGACAACAGGGTTTAAATTCGAAATACTCAAAAGGACTTCTAAAATTGTTACTGGTAATTAATAAACCATTACTGAGCAAACATGCAAAACAAACAAGCATGATATCATTTTATTTGATTATACAGAACAAATTATAAGTTTACCATACTTTGAAACTGTATAAAAAATATGAATGTTTGGGGTCCATTACAATATGCATAAACATGTATGTAAATGGGGGTGGGGGAATTATGGGAATTCCTAGGAATTTACAGTCAATATTGCTGTTGTAAAGAAACTCAGCAGAGTATAGGAAGGTGTTTCTACCATGTGTCCATCTCTTGGTCATAATTGGCATTTAATTAAACTATTTTAGTTTCTGATTATTTATTAAGATGCATAGATAGATTGGTATAATTTATATTTTTAAGTTACCTGCACTAAATTGTATTTGATTTTTATATGTTTTTGAATTTCATTCTTTTATGCATGGTTCAGTGATAAACTTTATTTACAGACATTCTTTTTTTTGTCCATGCTGTTATTGTATCAATAATGCTCACTAGTTCGAGAGAATATATTTTATGAACATTTTGAATTAAATTTGATATACAGTAAATTTCTGTTTTAATAGATTCAACATATAAGATATTAAGATTTATGATATGTGAAGTATTGGAAGTCCCAACAATACTGGTTGGAGACCACCAAAACCGGACAACCACCAAACCCGGATGGCTCCAAAAATGCTTAATTTATTTTTTTTCCTTTGTTCATTGGTTGTCGATCTATCATTCACTTTTTTAACAACAATAAATGCATGTTTCTTCCTAAATTAAGTAATTAATAATTAAGTAACAGCTATTATCATTTGCAGAGTAAACAGTAAACTGCTGAAATGTTGTTAATCATGTTAAAAATAAAAAATTAAAACACCCAAGCATTTATATGAATTAAAAAACATCATGTACATATCTGTCCGGACACAAGGTACTGAAGTGTAGACAATTTAGATAATTTTGATACCCTCCGTGACGTGCCTCAGATATAAGTGACAATAAAATCAGAAATAGTCAAACTAGTTTGTTAGTTAGGAGAAGAACCTAGATGTACTGTGTCAAATTTTCAGGCCTCTAGGTTTGAAATTATGAAATCTTGATGGAAAAATGTTCAAAAAGTGTCTGGTTGATGGTCCCTGACCAGTAGGTGTTTAGCAATACCATTATGTTAACTTCCATTCCATTAACATTTATTCCATATGTTGCTCTTATTAATGTGCTTATTTTATGGAATTTAACAGAACATCTGAATATTCTGTTTTCTATATCTCTCTAAAATACTTTAG
This sequence comes from Ruditapes philippinarum, assembly GCF_026571515.1. Classification (NCBI taxonomy): domain Eukaryota; kingdom Metazoa; phylum Mollusca; class Bivalvia; order Venerida; family Veneridae; genus Ruditapes; species Ruditapes philippinarum. The sequence continues at coordinate 25,324 of NW_026858547.1, forward strand.
TTCATTAATTTAATTAGCTGGTGAAAGAAAAGCTGAATTAACATAATACTCTGTTGCAAATAATTTTCATACTGGTTTCTTCTGTAAAAATTAGAAAGACCAATATATGATATTTACATTTGTGAGGACGTTATCGTGAGTACACAAGGCGTTTGTACTGTTCGTTTCCTTTATTAACAACGTATATTTATACACATGGAAAGTAACATAATGTTAATGACATAAACACACTAGACTAATACGCTACATCTACATATGTGAGGAGGTGATCTTGAGTTGACAAGACATTGTGAACAGTTTGTTTCCTTTATAAACACTGAATGTTTATACACATCTGAAACAATGTAAGGTTAACAAATATTTCAAGCAAAAGTGGCATTACATGACGTCATGCTAAATCTAAAACAATATAATAAAAGAATCGTTCTTGATGAATGGATAAAAAATTGATTTGTTATTTTAAGGTTTTAAAATATTCGACATGCAACTTCTCTTTTGCATATTATTATCAGTATCATATCAGTATCATATTATTGTATCTACTTTTAGATTATATAAGGACTAATATGCAACATCCTTATTACTTTAGAAACGGAATAATAATAGGGAACACACAGCATAGCTGTCTGTTGATGAAGTAATTTGTCATAATATAAAGCAGTAAATGTTTAACAGTATTGAATATCTGTTACATAAATATGGTTTATTTTATAGGATTTAAATGCACCAGGATGTCCTTTTCCTGATTTACCATTGTTTCGTTTGTTCCAATTATTAAACAACATTTTCTTCAGCTGTGCAAAGTTTGCTTTAATTTCAGTGTAATAATCTACTATAATTTTCATTATATCTTTAATTGTTGCATTTATTGCGTCATTTGTTCAAAATTTCCTTTAATGTTAAGTTTTCAAATTTTGTTTCTTCAGGTAACATTGATAGGTGACAGCACAAACCTGAGTGAAGGTCAGGTGACAGCCAGTGCTCCTGTCACATCACGTCAGCCAAGACCTAAGTCTGTTCCAATACATTTACATAAACACGCTGATATGGTAAGTAAATCTGACCTATTTTGATTGCCATACATTTGTATATCCACACATAATATATATGTTGTGTAAAAACTTTACCAAAGTCTGTGTTTCATTACATTTGCATTAACATTCAGATATTGTGTGTGAATCTAGATCTAAGTTTGTTCATAATCATTAACAAAGCACACTCAGATACAGTGAGTTAATATAGAGCTTTGTTTGTTCCCATACATTAGCATAAACAATAAGATATATACACTGATTTGTGGAGTAAATCTGTTCCTATACTTCTAGATAAACACTAATTGATGGTGAAAAAATTTAGATCTTAGTTTGGTTCTTTAATGCCATTACTTTATTGAAGGCTAAAAATTATAGCTTGATATAATTTGTGCATAATATTGGTAAGCAGATTATGAATATTTTATCTATTGCAGCGATATTCACAGTTACGGCCACCATCACGCAATATTAAGACAAGTCCAGCGTTGTTTACACTTGAACGAGTGATGAAGAGTTTTCGTGCTCGCAGTCAGTTGCTAGTGTCGAGACTCGAGGACGGGGATGAAGTTTTACATCTAGACTTTAGTGATGGAGAAGATAATACTCAGAATGTGGACAGTGATGGTGATGAAATGAGGTATGTATACCGTCCAACCTGTCTTAAACAACCAGTCAAGGGAAATTATGAAATTTATTTTATTTTGTATTCCAGCGATGCTTATTGAAATTTCACACTTGTCTGGCAAGATTTGATGTGCCTGTTTAATGCATGTAAAATATGATGGGATGATATTAACTGGCCTTTGACAGAGTTTCTAAGGTTACCATTTAATCAAGAGCAAATAAAGAATGATTTCCATTTAGGGGAATAAAAATGACCGTCAACACCAGGTGACTGCTTGTTACAGGTGTCCATAAGGCCAGATTAGACTGTACTTGTCAGGAGATGTAGTTCTTATGTACCATTTAATTTCTGTAGCAATGAAAATTTATATTTTGAAAATTATTTTAAAAATATTATTAGTCTTTAATCTGCTGAATTTGTGTATTAACCTTTCTATGCAAGAATCCATTAGAAAATTTAGCATCAAAATACAAAAAATTAACTACCAACAGTATAGAGCCTAGTTAGACTGGCTGAGACTGCAAGGTGTACAGATTGGCCTGGCTGTATACTGGTGTTAGAGGCTAATTACTTTTGGTTGCAACAGGTTTAGGCTTAATCTTGTGATGAAGAAACTTCTGGGCAGGGTGGTTAATGTTATTGACTTGGAATCACTTTTTCCTCGTCACTTTGGTTTAAAACCTCAACAAGATAATGATAGAATATGACCTTAATAGGTTGATATGATTTGAAATCCAAGGAAAAAAATGTATCAATGATATAGTTATGAAAGATTTTAGTTATTTCGTAGTCTGTGACTAGAAAAAACAGTTTCTTAAAAATTTTATACATTTTTATATGTTTAAGTGGACTGTTGATAATAATTGGTAGTTGAATTTTGCAGTATTTTTTAAAAATGTAATTTAAACATTTATAGAGCTAAAGATACCAGACGGTAATATTTTATATTAAGTTATGACTTGTCTGGTTTGAATCCCCATCTCCTCCTTCACCTGATTGTGTTATATTTCACACAAGTAAATAACAAAACTATTGATTTGATAAAGCCCTATTAGAAGCATGAAATTTGATTGATATGGTCTTGTTAAAAGAAAAATTTGTAAAGATGTATAGTCAAATTGATCTTATTATTCATATACATGTAATATTTTATTTTGTTAAGATTAAGATTAGCTCAGATAAGTCTGAGTTTCAAGAGTCATATGCTCCAGTAACTTGGCAGTGTAAAATTGTGGCTTTCTGCCCATAGAAACAAAATTTGAGTCAAATGACCTTTAATCATTATGTATGTTGGTATTAACTGAAATAAAAATTAAACAAAGATTGTATTGTCAAAAAAGCTTTCACTCCTACCCTAACCTTTTCTTAATTGTTAAAATTTTGACTAATTAAACACACTATAACACAGTAAGAAATATTGAATGCCAGACACTGAAATAAAGGATTAACCAAGTTGATAATTATTTTTAAAGAGGAAAAGTAAAGACTATCAAACTGTAAGTATATTTACTTGAATTGAGCACAAAGTTGAATTGTTTTGCAGTTTATAAAATGGTGGAGAGGTAGATGACAAAGTTGTTTGTTTTTCTTCAAGTTTGATACACTTAAATCTTATTTTACCATATACATGTGATATCTTGGAGAGATTTTAAAAAAATGCCCATATTTCGACCCTGATCCCGATTTCTGATATTAGAGATTAAATTCCTGATATTTGTCTCTCAGTAAAAAAATGTCAACGTAGAAAATCTAAACTCAGCACATGTATATAAAGTAAACCTTATATTGATAATTTGATTGGCCCATTTTAGTTGTCACATGTATGTTTCCATCTTTATCATGACATCATTTCCTGTTATTTTGATAAGCAGTCATGCTCATGTACTGATGGAGATATAATGGCCAAATTTTTATATGATATCAAATTTTTTTAGGGGTTCATGTTGGTGTGGCTTTTTCATTGATCATGAATTAAAAAAAAAATTGTTGTTTTCTTTTTTAAACAGAAATGTGTTAGAACACATTTTTCAAAACATATTCTTAGTTAGAAGCTATCTGATTGAAATTAGCTTTTAAATAACACTGCAATAAAATGTTAGATGAGTAGAAACTTTAGTCAGATTTCGATTTTCTTAAAACTTGTTGTTAAGAACTTTTAAACTTTAAAAGTTATGCTGTTTTCCTTTTTATCCCTCATTTTCCAACATTTGTTTTGGCATAATGTTAGACTCAACAAATGCATATAAAATTAACAGTTTTCACCTGCAATTTGATTTATTTTGTTATTGATTGTTCAATTTTGCACAAGCCTGTTGATCATGCTTTGTTCCTATTTGCACTTTAACTAATACAATACTTGGATAGTGTCCGCTGTACATAGAATTTAATGTATTATGTAATTTTAATTAAATTTTATTACAAAATGAGATACCTTCAGCCTAAATGATACTAGAAGTTATTGTCATCTGTGACCTATTGGTTAAGGTCGTTGACTTCACACCCCTGTGGGTTCCAATCCTAACAGAGACTTTGTTCTTTCATGTGAGGATGCTATCCAGCTGGTTTACAGAACATTAGTGGTTCTACTTAGGTGCCTGCTCCAGCCATTTTGGGTTCCAATCCAAACAGAGACTTTGGATTCTTTGAAGTGAGGAAGCTATCCAGCTGGCTTACAGAACATTAGTGGTTCTATTCAGGTGTCCGTTTGTGCCTAAAATAATGCACAGAAGGGTACCAGAGGTTTTTCTCTTCCAGTAAAGCTGGAAAGTCGCCATAATCACCTATACTGTGTTGGTATGATGTAAAAAAATAATAATACATGTAATTCTAGAAGATTGCTTCCTGCAAAGGTAATTTTAGTAACTTATCTATTATCATTAATCCATACACTGCTAAATTTGTATAATGGACACGTCCTGCTTTGAATTTGGACTTGTCCATTAGTAATATGAGGAATTCTGATAACAACAGGCTAAAATTAAGCAGCCAAAATTATAGAGCGGGCCAGACTTTTGTGCAGTATAAAAGGTATCAAGCGACCCTTTTTTAATTTTGAAATTTAATGATATGTGTTGTTTTTTTAAATTTTAGAAATTTTTGCAAAAATTTTTAAAAAAAAACATTTTTAAAAAACCCTTTTAAACAGTCCAAAATTATAGAGTCTGGCCTTAGTTTTAAAAAAATTTTTATTTATTGTGGGGAAAATTTAAGACTAAGTTTTCACTTACCATGTTACATATGAGGAAACCTTGTAAGACTCGAACCCATTATCCCTAAATTGAAAGGCAGACACCTTAACCACTAGGCCACCGTTCCAACTAGCAAACAACCTTATGAATGGTTTTATTATCACATCTTTTGCTTTGTCAAGAATGATAATAGAAAACATTGTCATTTTAAAGTGAACAAAACTGTTTTAAATTTCCTTGTAGAAAGTGAAGGTGACCTTGATATACCTACAGACAGGATAGAGGTGGGACGATCTCAAGAAGTACAGAAGAAAATTAAACAAGCACAACTCAAGATGCTTGAATCCAACAAGAAAATTAGGGATCTAGCTATAAATATAAAGTAAGTGATACCATTGTTTAAAGCTTGGGATTTCAACCCTTACACTGCTGGAACCAAAAGTGTTCAGCCTTTGTCTCCAGTAATAGAGCCAGGCCAGCCATGCAACTTGACCAGGCTCTACACTGTTGACAGACTAACTTCAAATTTTCATCTTAATATCCCTAAAATTGATAATGGATAGTCCCGAAAATGGAAGCTGGCCAAGTCCATTTTACAAATTTAGCAGGTTAAGGGTTAAATAACAACATCTTATATTGATATATCTGATTATATGTTTTCATGAAATTATAATTAGTTTTGACGTATTAAATTTTTATCACACAAACTGTATGACAAGAATAATAGAATACTCTAGCATTAAAGAGAATGTGGCAAAGCCAGTATTCTTAAATGTGCTTTTGCTAGTTTAAACTTGAACATGATTGTAGAAATTTGATCAATGAGTAATGTTTCTTAGAGTTGAAACTATAAACATTTTGATATTTGGAAATTGCATATAATGTCAGAAGGAATTGTGCCTTATTTTATTTCAGATTGAAAGAACAACTGATCAGAGAGTTGGTGAAAACTGGTAAAGATGCTGAGCAAATGAATAAGCACTATGCTGGGAAAGTTGCTGCACTTGAAAAGGTAGGTCAGATTAATACCTTATGTAGCCTTTAGAGTTTGTACGGCATGTGTGCATCAAGTATTAAGGGTTACAGTACTTTAAAGTCAATTTTACACCAGTATTGGCATTGAGTCTATGCAAGAAAATTTTCTGGATTATTCCTTAATTTTTTACTTTCTTACACCTAAAATACACCTTTTTTGACACTGAACTGCAAAACTGGAAACAGAAAGACTTGAATCATGATTGTCAAAATTTTTTAAACATTAAACTTTCATGTAGTTCATTGCACTGCTTGTAAAAATAGTTGACTTAAATAATTCAAAGATCAAATGGTTAAGGTTTGGAATATTGAACACATTTGAATTTTTATGCCCCCACAGAGTGAGAGCATATAGCGTTGCACTTGTCCGTCCGAGTGTCCGTCATTCCGTACGTCCGTCCGTCTGTCTGTACGTCCCGAAATCTTGTGAACGCAACTCCTCTTAAACCGGATGGCAGATTTTGCTTAAACTTCCAGGGATGAACAACCTTAATGTGTAGATGGTAGTAAAGGAAGGAATTTTTGCTGCGACCAAATTTAACAGAATTATGGCCCTTTGTTGATTTTTTCACTGTAAAGTATGTAGAAATTTTGTGAACGCAACTCCTCTTAAACCGGATGGCAGATTTTGCTTAAACTTCCAGGGATGAATAACCTTAATGTGTAGATGGTAGTAAAGGAAGGAATTGTTGCTGCCACCAAATTTAACAGAATTATGGCCCTTTGTTGATTTTTTCACTATAATATACTATGTAGAAATTTTGTGAACGCAACTCCTCTTTAACCGGATGGCAGATTTTGCTTAAACTTCCAGGGATGAACAACCTTAATGTGTAGATGATAGTTAAGGAAGGAATTTTTGCTGCGACCAAATTTAAGAGAATTATGGCCCTTTGTTGATTTTTTCACTATATACTATGTAGAAATTTTGTGAACGCAACTCCTCTTAAACCGGATGGCAGATTTTGCTTAAACTTCCAGGGATGAATAACCTTAATGTGTAGATGGTAGTAAAGGAAGGAATTTTTGCTGCGACCAAATTTTACAGAATTATGGCCCTTTGTTTGATTTTTTCACTATATACTATGTAGAAATTTTGTGAACGCAACTCCTCTTAAACCGGATGGCAGATTTTGCTTAAACTTCCAGGGATGAACAACCTTAATGTGTAGATGATAGTAAAGGAAGGAATTTTTGCTGCCACCAAATTTAATAGAATTATGGCCCTTTGTTGATTTTTTCACTATTTACAATGTAGAAATTTTGTGAAGGCAACTCCTCTTAAACCGGATGGCAGATTTTGCTTAAACTTCCAGGGATGAACAACCTTAATGTGTAGATGGTAGTAAAGGAAGGAATTTTTGCTGCGACCAAATTTTACAGAATTATGGCCCTTTGTTGATTTTTAGTTTTCAACTTGTGGCACATGTAGTCCAAAAAATATTTGACCTAGAGTCATAAGATTGACAGAACAGTAACTGTTGCGTGTGGGGGCATCCGTGTCCTATGGACACATTTCTAGTTATCTTAAAGTTAATAAAAAATGAACATTTAATAATTATTTTATTGACTCAACCACCCATGACTTATACAGTGTGATCTGTGATCTCCCTTCAAGCTGCCTAATTTTATATGGTAAAGTAAGACTTTACCTGCTTTTGGTATTGTTCTTATTCTATGCCAGTTTAGCTCATTTGGGAGAGCATCAGTGCTCAGGCCAGATTAATTTTTTTTATAATTGAAGTTGGACCTTGGGTGTTGTTATCTTTTTTTTCAGTAATCATGTAGTAAGTAGTTGTTCACTTGCAGAGAAATTGGTAATGACTGGTTACATGTAGTTATCTTGGAAAACTGGTTAGTTTGATTGACCTCCAAGATTTGATGAAAACATGTTAAAATCTACATAAAAAAGAAAATTGCTTTTTCAGGAGAAAGAAGTGGTCAAACAGGAATTATCAGAGACTCAGAAAATGTTGGCTGGTATTGAGGCAAAGGAACATCAAGAAACTGTAGAGAAAGAGAAATTATTGAGGTATATATCTTCTAACAAATGATTTAATATAACCAACTGACATGGAAAATTTTTGCTTGTAATTTTTTGACCTTTTGATATATATTCATACCTTTAATGTTTTAGCGAAATTAATGCATTTTTTGATTCAGGGCACTTATGTCCTTCTCCACCTGTAAAGCTAGAAAGTCACCATATGACCATTACAATGTCAGTGTGTCTTCAAACCCGACAACAACAACAACAACAAACAAAAAAGGAAAAAATCTTTAATGTGAGAATGCTATTTAGCTAGCTTACCATACATAGGTGGTTCTACTCAGGTGCCAGTTTGTGCCTGAAATAATGCATGCCGGAGGGGGGGGGGGGGGTTGTTCCTCAATCAGTAAAGCTAGAAAGTCACCATATGAGTGTCTAAATGTTGGTATGATAAAAACCTGACAAGATTTGTAGTATATTTATATGTTAGTGATCATTTTAGTGAGTACAAGAAGAAAGTAGAAGCTGCAAAGGCCAAGATGACTGTCTTACAGAGAAAACAGAAAGAAACAGAGAAAGTGGCCAATATGTCCAATCAAAATGATAAAAAGTAAGAAATTTTATAACATGATGAAGATGTTTTTAAGAATATAACAAAAGGTATGACCAAAATGTCTTCATATTTAATTTCCTAAAAAGAAGAGAAGGGGATCACGAATTTTTCTTACTAGAAAAACACTTTATTAGAATGATACAATGTTGAAATATGTGTTATGGAAGTATGTAGTAATGGAAATGTTATTAAGAGGTAAAATCAGGCACAGCTTTTATATTATTTTGGTACAAAACTGCACTATACATCACAAAGGTTTTTGTCATTGCAACAATTTCTATATTTCCTTTGATCAGCCTTTCTTTGATTTCTGTTGTGCTTCAATGTTTGGGGGGGGGGGGGTCTAATTTTCATAAATCTTCAACAGATTGATGGTCAAGGTGCAGATTTAATATTTTAATTGCTTCTCTTGTTACATGAAAAAGGCATCTAAATATATATACAAGTGCCAAATTTCATTGGCTAATTGCATATTGTAATAAAATCTATATTGTTCCTATTACACCATATTATACCTTATATATGTATGTATGTTTGAAAATAAAAGTGTTTGTCTCGTTATTGTTTAAGAATATCAGATTTGGAGTTAGCTGTAGACAGAATGAAACAACAACAGGAAAACTTACAGAAACGTCTGAAGGATGAGTCAGATAGAAAAGTAAAACTTGAGGTATGAAGTAAACAGAGAAAATTGATTAATACTACATGAAATAAAACATTTTTGAACTAAAGGAGTCACTTAAATGATGTTTACAGTGATCTGTACTTTATTTCCACTTATTTTCATGCTTCTTAAAAAAACAAAACAAAAAAAAACAAGATTTGAACCATTAAGTGACTTTTTACACATAACATATTCAAGATTTAAGGTAATAATTTTCTCAAATGATTTTACAACAGAGGCAAAACAATTATGTGACTGATATATATACATGATATAAATGACTTTTCCATACTTGTACTCCGAGCTTTGCTTTATAGATATCACATATGATGTAAAGACACTAGACACCGATTATAGATGACATTCTGTTTAGTACAATGTTTTTCTCCACTATCTATTTAAAGTGTAGAAATAGGTGGTAACATAAGCACAAAAGGTGTACATATTAGTAAAAAATCAAGAACACAATTTAGTTACATGCCTTATGCAATAGGACTGAATTAGTTGGACAATGTATGAAAAAATATATTAAATTAAGGTGATATTTTAACTGCATTTGCCTTATAATATGAATAAATGAAACACTTTGACTTATAGAGAGAGATGCAGAAAGAATTACAGAGGGTGACAGAATTAGAAATTAAAAATGAACAGCAACAGAAATTATTGAGACGTAAAAATGAGGAGATCGCCTCTGCTAAAAGAAGATTGAGAAATGGCAGCGGAAGTGTGCTGCCTCCAATAAATGGGTTAGTGAATGTTTCAAGTTAAAGAAATTTAGGAAATACTCTTTTTCTTCGGTAACATGTACCTATTACAATGTCATGTGACAGTATTTCTATGATTTAAATATTTATCTTTGTTTAAATTTAAGTGATAAACCTATCATTTTTTTGATGACCATTTGTGCTCTGATGTTCTTTATAGAAAGATATTGTTTTTCTGACGCCATGATAATATTAATCTTTTAAGGTTAAGAAGTTCATTTAATGTTTGATATGGTCAGTATTAGTGTTGGGTATCGGACTCAAAAATCACTATCAATAATCGGACCACCACAATCGATTGTCTGCCGATAGTATAATCGATTTTCGCACTTATTATTGACTTATTTTCTTTTAAGGTACCAATCCTTGTATGTATTTTTTATACAGTAGTGACCACATTTTGAGAATAAATAAACTCTTGTCTCCAAGATTAAAGTATGATTTGCTCTTTGAATTCAAAACAAACAACACAAATACCTAATACTACTTTGTGACAGTCAATTATTGTATAATACAACTTAATGGCAGTCAATATTTATTATTAGTACTAGTCAACAGATCACAATATAAATGAGTAATATTGTAGATCACTCATTGAACTACAGTAGATAATTATATATAAGTTTATAATGTTATGTTATTACACACTTTAATTTTCTAAAGTAGTATTAACCATGATAAATAGGTTTTGAATACAAAAAAGACTTAAGGATCGCCTGGAATTAAAGAGATTCAGTCGGGACATTTCTATTTGTCTGCGTGTAAAAAAGTTACGCCCTAAGCAGTTCATGCGGTGGTAGAACATTAAAATAATTGATTTTTAAAAAGGACTATCGATAGTTGCCGATTTTGCGGTGGTCCGATTAGTTATCGATTTTCAGAGACAATCGGGACAACACTAGTCAGTATGACACAAAGCAATTTCGTTGGTTGATATCAATCCATATACTGTATATAATTTGCATGTTTTCATTGAAATTTGACTGTCATTGCTTTTTAAAAGGATTTCAAGATAAGGAACTGAAAATTTGACCAGGCAACAGTATAGCGTGGAATCAGACTGCATTAAGATGTAGGCAGGCCTGGTTCTACAAGGGTTGATGTTAATTGTAATAATTTTGTTGCAGGGACGAGCAAGATAAAATTGAAGAGCAGAAGAAATGGCTCGACTCGGAGATTGAGAAAATGGTACAACAACGACAAGAAGTAGAACACTTACATGAGGTATTATTTTTTTGATGCATTATATATCCTCAATATTCTGAGTTCTGGTTATAATTATTGGGAATAATGACTGTTGAGTTAATTGACCCTTGCCCTATTCTATACTGAAACAAATAAGAAACTTTCTCCAAGTTTGAATGTAGATATGTTAGTACAGTTTTTTCAATCCTTTTGAAACTCGATTTTTACGTTGAATAAACATATCGGGCTTTTATACGGGGATTAGCTGACCGATTTTGCAAACAAAATGAGTTTTACAAGCTACTACATGTATATAAGTGTGTACATCTAAGTGGTACCCTTGAACAACTGGCACATACTTTGCGAAAGTTTCTTTTCTTAGGTTCAGTATATATCAGTTATGGTTTATCCCTGCTTTGAAATTTAAACAGTCCAGTTAAATTTTAAGAAATTTCAATAACTGTTAACAGAACACTCAAATTGAGCTAGCAACAGTATAGAGCCTGGTCAGACTGTATGGTATTGCAGGCTAGCATGGCTCTATACTGATGGCATATGCAAATATTTTTTGTTTCCATCAAGTGAGGGGTTTATTGTTGAAATTGTAGATATTTGTTTAATTTATTTCTTGATACTTGTTCATTAACTGTTTGAAATATGGGAATGTCCATACTGTGTCTGATTGTGACATTTTATATTTATAGGAGTTAAGAAAGAGGGAAGAAATGATAGCTAAGAAAGAAGCCTTGTTGTCAGAAAGGAGTGAGTTAGAGATGAAAAAACTCCGATCTAGTCAAGTTGTTAATAAGGTGAGGAATTTATGAGGAATTTCTTGTTACTTTTGAACAAAAAGATATGAATCTCTCTTAGAATATTAGAATAAGAACACAATTTTTTCTTAAGATTGTTGCAAGATTCTTTACAATAATAAAGCATGTGACTTTCTGAATATAAAAGATACATGATTATTTCTAAGATAAAGACAATAAAAAATTTGACAAAGAAACATGCTACATGTGTCTGTATATGTGGTTAAAGAGTTATCTGTTGACTCGCTTTTTCACTTATTTTTGAAAATAACTCAAGAGTGTGTACCAAGAAAAGGTAGCAATGTTATTGTGGTGCGGGGCATTGTAATATAGATTAAATTGTATTGTGAAATTTTGCTGATATATATGTTATAGTTGATAGCATGGCCATGTCATAAAAGTGTCAGTCAACTTGTGATGTAAGGATCACTAACCATGTGGTTTTAATTAAACCCTGTCCGGGTCAAGTCATTTTTTCCTTGAGCAAGAAACTACACTCGTTACTCAATACTTGTTGGTTCTAGGTGTATTTATAAGCTTAATGCTTCTTACACAAACTAAAATAAATTCTGTATTAACTAAATATTGCCCAGGTATGAGTGAATTACTTACAAGTAGTAAAGTGTATAATATACCATTCTGTTTCAGAGTTTGTTGTCAGTATCAAGTAAGTTAGATATGGTGGAAAGGAAATTAGAGGAGAAGTCAAGAGAACTTTCACAGACACCAGATCTCCGTGGAGAATCACTGAAGGAAGATATAGAAAAATTACACCACACGAGAGATAAACTTCAGAAACAGAGATCGTTGTTAGATGAGAAATTACACGGTGGTAGTTTATTGTCAGGAAGTGAGGAGAGAAGGTAAGGTTCATTGTTAGTAGTTAACAGAAGGAAATTTGTTTAAGCTATATATTGTACAGTATGTTTATGTTTGTCTAACAACATGAATGTGTCCCGCAATGTTTCTTTACAATTTACATCCTGATTTTAAGGAAAAGCAAAAGGAAGGCAGTGCAAATTTTGCTATTTTTCAATAGTTACAGTTCATTTCTTTTTAAACAACTAAGATATGACCTTTATAGTGTTTGCGCAAGGCAAAACCCATCCCAACAAAAAAAAAAAAAAAATAAAATGTATGCAAGTTCACAACCACTGAATGTATTTGATTGAAACACTATACATGTCTTTATAGAGTCGTACTTTCATGTTACTTACCTAGACCTATAAGTCTTTGATTATAACTATATTTTATCCCTCTTTTTTTAAAATTCAACATTACCTTTGTTTTAACATTAAGTTTTGAGAATTACCAATCTATATACTTAATAAAAGCACCGAAAATAGTTCTTTTAATACTGCAAGTCTTGTGTCAAGTTTATTTAAAAAAGAAATAAATAAAATCTTAAAAAGTAGAGGGTTGAAACCCACACAGCAAACAATTTTGAGAAAACTTGTCTGACGCTTGACCACTTGGACATGGCGCCACTTTTTTTCAAACATTTGATATTTGTATTTCAGATTAATAGAATTAGATGAAGGTATTGAGGCATTAGATGCTGCCATAGAATATAGATCTGACACTATACGCAGTAAACAACTAGAGGTGCGACATTCTCAGGCACTGGCTCAGGTGATTATAACCTTAGATAAAATAATAAAAATTGGGTTATTGATTTGATTTTTAGAAAGTGTAATTTTCTGAATTATACATGTATTCAGAATACCAAAAACTGTCAAGATTCTTAATTTTTTGTTGTTAAATTTATAACTTTTACATAATCTATGTATATGATTATGGGACATAAAATTGTTTTTGCTATAAAAGAAATTGATATATACCTTGGTTAGATTTGAAAAAAAGGGATGACAAAGTTTTTGAAAACTATGATTAATTAAAAAAAAATCTTTTATATTTAGGTGAGCTGATTTTGGAATAAATGATAAAAACATTTCATACTGAAGATCATTTTGTTGACATCATAAACTTTACAAGGCTTATGTTATATTTCATAGTGAAGAAATTTGTTTACATAATAAACTATACAAGGCTTATGTTATACATTGTATTTCAGAGTGAAGAAAATTCTGTTAACATTAATCTATACAAGCAATATGTTATATTTCAGAGTGAAGATAATTTTGTTGACATAATAAACTATACAAGCAATATGTTATATTTTAGAGTGACGATAATTTTGTTGACATCATAAACTATACAAGGCTTATGTTATATTTCAGAGTGAAGATAATTTTGTCAACAGAATGAATTCGTTGTCACCACAAGATCTTAAAACACTTCTTGCCAAATATTTTGAGAAGGTTGTCAACCTAAGAGAACAAGAAAGGAAATACAGTTTACAGTCTAGTGAAATGGAGGTGTGTTTTACTTTACACTGCTTTAAAGATTGGAATTTTTAATCTTCTGCAGTCACATGTAGTCCTGTCTGTCCATGTCTATATTGTGTTGACTGTCCAATGGAACTTTCCTCTACATATATGTTTTAAATCTTGATAAAAACTTTCTTCGTAGAACGGGTTAAAAAAAGGCCACAATTTATCACCTTAAACAGGAACAGATTTACTCCTATTTTGATAGGATTGCACTGAGGTGATAATTTTTTTATTATTGTGCAATTATATTGAATATTAAGTGTGTAATTTTGATTATTAAGTACATGTATTAGTATTGATTCTCCAATGAAATATAAATGAATGCATAGCATACTATTGTATGTATAGGTAAAAAAAATGTTTGTACAGAATATAACATCTTATTTTTATCCATGATGCATATAATGGTTACATTGGACTCCTGTGCATGATACAGTGAAATTTGAGAAAACCGGACGCTGAGAAAATCGGAACTCTCTAAATACCGGACGAATAATTTAGTCCCAAATTTTCCCTTCTTTAAACTATTGTATTAAACACTGACAATACCGGAATCTGTAAAAACCGAATATCGGACGGTTGAAAGGGGACTACAAAGTCCATTATATAGACAATTAGCCTGACAATACCGGACGACGAAGGTGTGAATAACCTTGTGTACTTATCAATTGGTTGTGTCTAATACGCTAACTGAGCGGTAGCGGAACAATGATTATCTGATTAGTTAATTATATCTCTTTTTACAGTTTGATTCATTGTAAGGTATAGATGTTACCGTTTTATATAAATGCCAAAATCCACGAGAAATTGATAATTTAAAATCAGTATGAATGAAAAATATAATATCATTATACTGCATTGCTTTTTGTATATTCATTTCCCAAAATGACAACGCAACGGAAACGACATTTATCAGCGCTAAGTTCTATTCCATGGCTCAAAAGAATTCGACAAGAGCTGTCTATAAGTGACAAATTTAAATTAGTTAAAGACAGTGAAACTTTGCCGAGACCTACTTTAAAAATCTTTGTCTGACAAATATGGTATAGGCAATATTTACAATTGGAGCATTATTATAAACAAACAAAGCAAACTATGTTCGTTAAATCATCATCCATTTCCCAAATGTAAACATATGCGGGTGTAATCGGACTTTATCGTTATGAGGTAACTACTGTTCGTTTAAATCCAAAATTTTATTGTATTTATATGCAATAATGGGACAAAAACAATTAAAACATATTGTATAGTATTTTTATCATTTCTTTATTAAGCAATATACTTACTCATGATCATGAAAATGCAAATATACGTTCAGCATCCTTTGTAAGTTATTGCTCGGTTTATAAGATCCTGAATAGCTGAAGGGGACATTGAGAATACCGGACCGCTGAGAAAACCGGACAAAACCCTCGGTCCGAAAGCCGTCCGGTTTTCTCAACTTTCACTGTAATAGTAAATATCACGTAAATAGACTTGCACAATTATATATTTACGAAGTAGTATTGAATATACATTTAGTATCATTAAGTGCATTACTGAATTCAAAATTTATAGATCACCTTTTGGCATATAATAACCTTTAAGGATATGAATGGTGACATTTCCGGGGTCTGTACTCTTAGTGCCTGAAATGGACTCTCGTTAAGCATAGATTACACACAAACATATACAGAATATTATATTGTTGTTACAGGTAAAGCTAGATGAGCAGGAGAGGTTGATACGAGAGTTAGAGAGTACAATACAGAGATCTGCTGTAGAGATAGATCGTAAACTCATGTCACAACAGAAAGAATACGAGCAGAAAATACAGTTATTGATGCATCAACTGATGGAGAATGGAAGCAACTCGAGCAATAATGTTATCAATGGGCATGATCCAATGATTGAACAGAGGTAAGATTGTTATATCGTTCAGTGCTAGCGGTGGTTATAACAATTCTATGCCACCAGTATTTCTTTTTTATTGCACATTCAGACATACAAATTTCACGGACAAGTTACACAAAGCATTTTAATGTAGACAACAACAGTGAAATATGTACATTGTATAAGTTTACAAATATTTCTTACCATTGTATAAAATTTTCAATATTAAATATAAAAAACAGGTAACTATATTAACGATCTTACAATAATTTGGACCAGTAATATCTATGTCATCAATATTGAGTCAGGGCAATTTATACATCTAACAAGACTATACATGTATATACTCTTTATAAATCTTATAAGTGTGTAAGTCTAAATAGTTTATCAATATTGGCCCGATCATGCTGATTTTATTTTGATAAATACTTAAACATGGCATGATATACTCATTTGATTGCTGTCCGTAGAAGTTAAACAAATTGTTGATTTTTGTAAGCAAAAAAATTGTTTGGAGTAGTTTAAAATAAATAAACTTTTAATTGGCAGAATTGTTTTGCCAGTTTACCTGCCAGCTATATTGACAATGCCATGTTTGTTCTCGAAATCGTAAAATTTATCAAATCAATATTGGTTTTCCAGAGGTTCGAATTAGAAACCGCATCACTTTCAAAATTGAAACCTCGCTGATGATAGGCTATTTGAAAGGTCACTAGAAGGTGACCTCCTATTGGTGCCAGTCAGATCCTAATGCATAGTGTTATTTAATAGCTGATTTTTTATCAGATTGATAGTGTATGATAGGTCATTTATATGTTATTTTGCAGGGTAACTCAGCTGGAGAAAGATTTATATTATTATAAGAAAACAAGTAGAGAATTAAAGAAGAGGCTCAGAGAGTATGTTTCCAGTGGTACTATACCTGCTCAAGGTAAATCTTGTATAGAAATCATTGTTAAGCTTTCAAATATAATAATAACTTGTTATAAGATTTGAAGTGAGAATATAATTTTTTGAGAATTTTGGTAATGGTTATGTTTTAGAAACTCTTCTAAAGAAGTTGTGCATTTATTCACCTTTGGTGAATTTGTGCTCAACATATAAATTATACAATTGACAATATTTATAGATTTTCCGTGGTTCACTTTTATTACTGATAATTTTTGCATAGTGAAATATAAAATTGAACACAATAATGGCAAAATGTAAAGTTGTTTTGAGTTTTACTTGTGCACTCACAATTTACTCTTGGATGGAAATAATGTCACTTTAATAATATATTTTCTGTTGTTTTTTTTATTATAAGATATTGATTTTATAATATTTTTGATAAATCAGAGATGGATTTACGAGCTTCTGTACAGAGTAACATGGATGTTGGAGATAGTCAAAATAATCACCACGGAAACAGTCATTCACAGAATAGAGAGTCACATTCTGCAAGGTATCCTTTATTCTTTATATCTCATTATCTATATCTACATCAAGTCATAAGAGAAGTAAACATATTTAGAAGACATTCGTTTTTCTACTCAAGCGCCTGTTTGTGCCTGAAGTTATGCATGGAGGGGCGCCTCGGGTCTTCCTCCACAAGTAAAGCTAGACAGTTGCAATATAACTGTTACTATGTTGGTGAGATATGAAATTATTTAGTTAAACCAATGTGATGTAAAAACATCTTATTTCTCTCGGAAAATCAATGTACAGTGGGCTTCAATTACAATTAAACAATCTATATAAGTTTACATGCAATATTTTTTTTATATGTTTTTTTCCAATCATTATATTGAATTTTTACAGTTTTACATCATCATTGTTTTAATTTTCTAGTCCTTAAAAGTCATTGATCCTAATATGTTTAGTGTTGTAGATTGAAAACTGCTTAAGCTGGTATTAGGGGACATGAGAGATGTTGCCCTTTACATTATCTCTGAAGAACAGACTCGATCAAATTGAGTCTGCAATTTCCAACTAAAAGTTTTTTGTTTTTATTGCTCTAGTGCAATTTTTCATTTCCAAATTCTTTTACATTTCATAAGTTGTTTGAAATTATAGACAAATGATCATTTGCTATAGATTAAAGGAATATAGTAATTAATTAATTAACTATTTCTTAGATCTCGTGATAACCGGATAACTGTAGATAGGTTACACGAAGATGTTAATAGATTGACGAGATCGAAGGAAGATGGGTACCGGCCAAGTTCTGGTAAAGCAGGGCACCATCTTCCATCCAACATAACACCGGTGAAGATTTCACGGAAAGATCTGAGACTCATGTCGGAGGAAGAGATTAAGATGAGAAAATCTAATTTAAAAGATAGCCATGCAGAACAGCAGACTCCACATGGTAATATAATAGTATATTTGAATTAATTTATCTTTAAAGGCCCATTATGCCTCAGAAATGCTATCATTTTTATTTCTCAAAAACCTTCTATTTTTAGTATCCAGATACAGTTTAAAAATTGTTTACTCATTTGCCATATACATGTAGATGAACTGTTTTTGTATTTACTTTACAGATTCCTTAGACCCTGGAGGGAAGAACCCATGGGGCTGAGAGTACAGTATTGTGTAACATAGTGACTAATCAGGGTGTAATATTTATTATATACATAGAGTTTTCACTTGCTCTTTTATGTGGATTTTATTATATAGAGAGGCTAGTCCTTAAAACTGATCAGAGAGAAGATACATTCCAGGTTTATGTGAATTGTAATTGTTGATGTTTGTCTATTCTTGTTGCTGAATATAATGTTCATCACAGTGCAGTAAAGAGTTCATTCCTGGTAAATTCAAAAGGAGTTAAGCTGTTACTGCTCTCAGTTAACAGTATATTGTCTTGGTTGTTGAGGTCGACACACCATCATATTGGCAATAACACCACCGACTATGGTTGTGGACGGTAGTTCTAGGTGATATAGGTATCGCCATAAGATGTATTTGGTATAATCAGTAGTGTAGAAGTGGTGGAATTTCAGTTTCGAGAAAGTGTCCATTACCATGATTTGATATATAAGAAATTTGTAAAAAAAAAATTTTGCAAAATCTTTGACCACTATTTAGATGTATGAAACAACCTGTTTTTTTTTCTCTTTAAAACTCTTGACCACCATACAAATATATGAAGCAGCCTTTTTACAAGGGTAAATTAAATAAATGATTTTTTCTGAAGCGAATAAAAGAAATATGCCAGTAATAAAGAATGTTATCCTACAAGAGTAAAGATATGATATGATAGTGTTCACTGCCACAGAAAGCATTAAACCAAAAAGCCTACTGCAAAAATCATGCTCATTACCATATCATCTGTAAGATACTCATTTGTAACATGATAAACTTAAAGGGACTCCACTGAGGTTTTTTTTTTGAATGAATGGACCAAAAATATTTTTTTCAAGATTTTTGTGGTCTGGAGATATAAATCGTGTGCAAAATTTCATTTTCTCACTCTGCTTCCCAGAGATAATCGATTTTATGTCGCAAATTGACCTCAAAATGAAAAGCATTGCCACACTTTTCACTAAATCGACTTAAAGCCCGTATAAAAAAATTGATAATAAATTTAGTACCAAGTACATTTACAAATTATCTATTACATAGATTTTCATTTGAAGAGTACCATTTAAATAGTGAAAGTATTTCAAATTTTACGCTTTAAGGCTATTAGACTTCAGTTGAGTTCCTATAACCTATTTTACTGCTGAAATGTCAAAATTGCCATGATCTTGAAAACCATAAGGGGCCTGATGTCCCATTGTGTAAGTTTTGTCTGTGTTAAAATGATCTTTGTCATACATATCAATATTCTATTGTTGTGCTGATATCATTGAAATATTGTAATATTTTTGTTGACTGTATTCGGACATTTTATCATGGAAGAATTATTTTTTTCCTGAAGAAAGTCAAATTTTCTGTTAAACGAATCTCTCCTTGTGACTGAATTTTACTTTTGTCATGTAATAGAATTGACATGTAGAGATAAAATGATTGTTTTCGCTAAAAATTAGCAACTTCCCATTGTTCTGTAATGACATTTATTTTTCAAATATAACATTACATGTTTTACTTCCTTTGTAAAAATTAAAGTATTTTAAGCTCAACTATTTAAAATCTACTTATTGTTGCATTGACATTAGCAAAATGTGACATTTCAATAACAGTTGAACTTATTGCCTGGAAAAATGCACACCAGTCTTTAGGATGTTACTTTCCAGGAAGCATAACTGCTGCAGTGTTATTTTACTAAATTACTCCCCCTTCATTAACTGCATTGATTTTGTTTAACTATCAAGGTTTGAAAATGTCCAAGGGTATTGTCCATTTAATGAGTGGTATTCTTTTACAATTTACCTGTTCCTGCCATATAAAAATTCAGTTCTTTTACTACTATACATGAATTTATCATGTATTTTTGAGATTAAACATCTAAGCCAGGTGTTTTCGTGTTATCACTGCCTCTAAAATTAAACGTTCCGCAGTTACATATATCACAAAGTTTTAACATTATTTGATGTACATATTCAAGTCTTAATTATGATGATAATGTTGATGAAACAAAGGGTTTCATGGTAAAAAAAAGAAAACAACAAACGATAACTGTCATAAAATGTGTAGGAATCTCAAAAACCATCCATTCTTAAAACCGTCCCGTCTTACTGTGATATTTGTATCTTAATTTATTTCTCTATTTGAGTTTACGGTAAATACATAAATATATATATATATATATATATGCATGTCAGAAAAATGTATATTCAGTGTATATTTTATGGAATAATAGTCCTGTTTGAATGTATTGACGATGTTATAAGAAATGTATGTAATATGTGTAATGAAGCTTGATGTACATAACCATATGGTCTTTATTAATAATCATGTTTTAACCCATAACCTGCTGGAGCCAAAAGTGATCAACCTTTGCCACCTGAGTATAGATCCAGGCCAGCCTGCACTTCCATTTAGTCTGACCAGGCTCTATACTGTTGGCTGATTAACTTCAAATTTTCATCCTGATATCACCGATATTGATGATTGATTGTTCCAAAAACGTAAGCTTGACAAGTCCATTTTAGAGATTCAGCAGGTTAAGGGTTAAGGTATTGCTGTTTGCTCTCTGCTATTTGTTAAGAATCTAGATATTTTCTGAAGTAATGTAGGTCTGCAATTCTTCCTTTTATAAGTTGTAATCTATATTCAAACAGGACACGCAACTTCATTTGTTTTTAAAAAGATTTTCTTAGATTTGTTTTAGAAATGTATGGATCTATGCCATTTTTTCTTGCAAAAGAAAATCAAACTTAAATGATTTTAAGCTTGTTAGGATTATTCGAATTTGTTAAAGAAATGTTATTGTGTAATTTCTGTTATAGATTTATATGGTAATCTTGCATAATTTAGGGGGTATAGGGGCTTTAAGATTTAATGGTAAAGGCCACTGATTTCCATTGGATAAAGTATCAATGTTCTGGGATCCAATCTTATTAGTTACCAGTCACAATACATTCATATCTGCAAAGTTAATGGAAGTTCATTTGTATTTCTATTCTATTTCTATTCTGGTGCCCACTAATTAGTATTCTTGAAGTAATGCTCAAAGGGTGTAATATAAGGACAGTATCCACTCCCAACATTTTTAGCAGGACATTTACCATATTACACAATGGGTTTTGTTTTAATATTCAATAAAAAGAACGTACATGTATAAGAAAGTCCAAATTCTTAATAGAAAAAAATAATTGTGTCACAATCTTGATGCATTGACAATAATAAGTCTATTTTTGACAAGAAAGAATAATACTGCCTTGTTCAGACTTTTTTCCACAAATAAGTGCAATTAATAGTGGTAAACTTGAAGTTCATTGTGATTTTCTCTATCTGTCTGTTTTAGTGCTACCATTATGTGTTCATTATCATATACTTGTTAACATTTTAATATCAACACTTTAAATGTATACATATCACATCACTCTTCAAGGAATATAAACCAGTGTATACTTTGTGTTGTACATGTATTATAATACAATAATAGTGTGTCTGAAATTTAATTGAACACTCACAAATGCATCAGTCATTTGTAACCCCAGCCCCTTTCCTCCGGGACAGTTTGGGTGTAAATGAGCTTTGATTTTGCAGAGTCATAGGGAGGGTTGTTTATATACCATTGGGGAGAGGGTGTTTAGTTGGGATTTTTACCATCTAACAGTCCCAGCAACTTGGAGTCTTTAATGTCGGTTTGATAATGGAAAGGTCAAAGTCTGGGCTATTCTTAGATGTAAGGGACGAAGATTACAACTGATTGGTGCATAAGTTACAGTGGTTTTATCATATTTAGTCATTTACTTTTAGATTTTATACAAAAATCTAGCCATCCAGGAATTGTTTGAGCTTGATAAATAGCAAATTTTGAAATTCTCAAAATTTAATTTCTTACACTAATATTAAATGCAGCTCTTTTTAACTGTTCTAAATTATTTTATATCACAGTTTAAGCAACTGTTCAGAAATTTCAAACAATATATTGACACAAATTTATCACCACTGACACTCCTTTTTGGTGGTGATCTCAGTACAAGTTAAATGATTTAAAAACTTCATGAGGTGTTAGAAGTGTAACTGTTACCAGACAGTTTCGATATATACATGTATATATAGATAAAAAAACTGGTTATAAATATCCATTAGTTCTAACAAAACCTATTTTGCCATTGTTAAGAATTACATTGTTGTTAGTAGTTTATATATACAATTATTATTTTTGATGGAAGGTAGATGTTTTCACCAATTTCTCATTTTTGTTGAACCACATTTTATTGCTGTAAATTGAACTGTGAATTATTTTATGATAGTATTTGCTAGTGATTTATTTTGCAGGACACTTGCTGAATAAAGATTCAATCATATATAGTGTTTGTTCTATAGAGTCTGTTTCTGACATCATACAGTGAGCAATGAGGATCCCTGATTGTTGGATATCTGTCATAAACCAATTTAACTCTATCTATCATACCAATAGTCAAATATTGATGAAAAGTTTTGACATGGATGTTCATATCACTAAGTCCTAAGATACAATGTACTTTTTAAACCATTCCAGTCATAGAACATGACAACAGAAATGATCCACATTGGTAAAATATATCCTAAAATTTATTGTTCAAACCCTTCAAATTGTATAAAATTGGTTGCCATGGAAACAGAAATTATCCACATTGATAAAATCTTTTGTCAGGAAGTGCTTAAATAGTTCTACAAACCATTCCAAATGTAGAGCATCTGTTGCCATGGCAACAGAAAGGAGTAACTTTGAAATTCTCTCCTCCGGAACGGGAAGGCCTAGACTACGATACTTGGCATGGACATTAACCTTTGGACCGCTACCAAGGTATTTCAAATGGTAAAAATTTACATAATTCATATTGGTCACATGATTTCACTGGAGTATGAAAGACTTTAACGAATCCGAACTCACAAGGCATTTGGCAAGTAACCAATATGAATTAAAATTGACCTTAGGGCTTTTAACAACAATTTAACTTGCATAAATATAATATATGAATTAATTGTAACTTCTTTTGAATTGAACATAAACTTTATGGTCGCGCGTATTAGTATTTAGGTAAAAGCAAACTACAAATGTTGCATTTTTGCTTGGTCTTCATCTAGTCTCTATCAACTGCCTTCTTTGCTGGCATATTGGACACTGACTGATTTTAAAAGAATATCATGAAATGCCAAGCCTTTACCGCCCGGCGCCCACGCGGCGACCTCCAATCCATTTATAAATCGCGCAGACGTCATCCTGACATCGAGCAGCGACTTCCCGGTTTTTAAATGCTGTTTGTAACATCAATTCGGCAAAAAATCGTCCGGCGACAGTTTCATTCATGACCATACAAGGTATCAGATTTAAAATCGCCCGGCGTTCGCGAAATCGTCAATGCCGCTGATGTTGTAAAATTCGTGGCGTTTTATTTGTGACCTAGGCATTAGTTGATACTTCTTACGAATGTGTACTTGTCTATTTGTATGTTATCAATTAGTGACTTTTTAGTGATCATTTTCAGTATGTATGTTTGGATCGTAAGTATTAAACAATACTAAGTACCACGCGAATCACAAAAGTAAAGACCTATTTGAGTCAATATTAATTTATAGTCGGTAAGTTCTATAGATAGATAAATTGTTTATTATAGTGACATGTGTTATACATACAAAAATGATATAATTTCAAAATAAAATAAATCAACATCCGGCCCCATGGGCCCATAAGGCACCTTAAATATAGATAGAGGATATTGAATGAGTGTAAGATCAATTCTGAATTTATTGAACAACTTGAATAAAACTATATAATGCGAGCTGCTAGCGAGCTTAATATAGAGGATATTGAATGATAAATTTATTGAACGAGTTGGATAAAATCATATTATGCGAGCCTCTGGCGAGCATAATATTGTTTTATTCGACGAGATCAATAAATTTAGTATTGAATCTACACGAATATAATATTCTATTTATCACATATGTAAAATAAGAACAGTAAACTGATATTTGTTTAGTTCAGTGTAAGATCGGAATATATTTCAACGAGTGAGCACCAAAAGGTATATTTCACGAGTGGCGCAACTTATATATGTATGTTAATAATTAAAAGGAAAAGTCTGAAATGTATTAATATAACTGATTTTGTCTGGTCTGGAATGCCTTACTTTTTACGAATATTATCATTCAGTAATATACGTAATTTTTCTTAACTTGTTTTGTTGGAAAAGCAACTGTCTGAAAATAAATTGCCAACTATTTCACTGCGTAGTTTGTTGTATAATGTACAATGGAGTAAAAATGTGTTTCATTTTCAATTTCATTACTATTAGACTGTGTGCATTATCTATCATGTAATTATTGGTTCATTTATGTACCTCCCAGTGCAATGTACAGTTGCAATCATATATAAATTAATTAGTACAAAATTCAACTAGAATCAAAAGGGGACAACCCCAAAAGCGGTGCAACGCCACAGAACATCTGTAATCAAAGCGCTGACAGCACTGACTTCATTTTATTCTTTTTTTTTCACAACATTTCTTGCATAGCAGACTGGCTTTTCCATAAGGTTTACCCATGCCGGAAATTTCATCTGGCATGGGGGTGCGAGATAAGTCGCGTGCCATACAACAACGTCAATTTAGCGCATTTTATGAATGAACCGCGTTAAAATGACGTCATTTTAGAAGGGAACTATGTGCTTCATTTCGTCGTTGTTATTAAAGTTGTAAATTCATACGCTTTTGTAAGAAAATAGTTATGGATGATATGACTTTATTTTCCATAAACAAATATCTTATTGAGGTTAACAATTTTAAATATGAAAGAATAAATATCTGACATGTTTGCGGTTCGGATCGGAATATCCGTCCCTCGGGAACCCGCACATGGGCGGTAACTCGGCAAGCCTCGTTACCGTCAAATAGGCGGGGTCCCCTTGGGACCGATATTCCGATCCGAACAGCAACATATGACAGAATTTATTATTCCTTCGTTCTTTATAGTTTAGTAAATAAGAATGCCCAATAAATGTTGTTACCTAAATTCTGGCTTATTCATTGCCACTTGAGTGATAACCAAAAGTGTGACGAAAAATATATTTATAAGTCTGCTTTATTATCGTGAAAGCTTACATGCAGTTACTCACCAATGCCTGTCATCATCCTTAATTTTAAATGTGTTACAATTGATGAGGCGGTGAGTGGCACTACACATTAATTGTGGAGACAACGAGGAATGGGCACATGAGTCCCTGGTACACACCTTTATATTTCTATTATTGTCACAGCTAGCTCAAATACTCTAATTGTAGGATGTAAATCATTCCGAAATTACCTCTTTAAGGGATTGTGGCATGTTTGGGCCTGCACTACTGTTTGTGCCTGTAGGACGGATGGACCATCATTTTTACATTCATTCTTAGCTGGTACCACAGACACTTGGGTTTGGAGCTTAAAACGTCTTTAAAGTCCAAATAAAATATATATTTGTCAATCCCAGCACATGTACTGATCATATATATAAAAAAACTTAATATAAGCCGTTTTGAAAAAAATCATATTTCAACATCTATAATAATACACAAGTTAGAAATGTTCGCCGCAAAAAATTCGCACACCTACCGTCAATATCACCATGTATTTTATTCCATTTCCAATATTTTCACATAATCGCTTGGTCCATCGACACAGAAGATATAATGCTTCACAATGATGGTCAATTTTAAACTTCAACGGTAATATAAACAACGCAACAGCCGAAATTCAAATAAACATCAAGATTATCGCCGTTTTACTGCATTTACAAAATCTTTCGATAAATTCAAACGTGGCCCAGCTTTTAAGTTTGGGAAACAACATATAATCGGATGGCTTTGTCCATAGCTCGAACATTCTTTCCAGGTTTTTTTTACAGGCGAATTTAGAATAAAATTTTAGCCAAACATCGGTTTCTTTTTCAATTTTGTATGATACTAATAATGAGAATATCCAAAACTGGTGAAATATTAAAGTACATAGTTAGTTTCAGCAAATGATATAGAAAATATCATTTTTTTCCTTTTTATTGAGGGTAGCTTTAGCAAAAGGGAATCTTGACTCCATTCGATATCATTCTTCGCAGATAATATGAGGTTGGCTCATATGACTATATTAATTTGTTGAGTTTGTGGCTAGGTATCGTTCATATTCTTAGGGATATTTCTCATATGGGGTTGCGATGTGAAAGAAGTGTATTTGTTTGTTTTAATGACATTGGCTTGTCCAACGTTTTGTTAAGTTAGCTCATTTGGGATCTGTAGGGCTTGATATTAATTGGTCTGTATGCATACTTAAGAGCCTTAAGTGTCCAACCTAATATTATCCGCTAGCTTCTTCTTACAAAATTAAATGAAAACTTTAAATTACAAAATGTTATTTTGGGTTGTAAATGTTTTCATCTAAAGAGTAAATTACATGTACTTATTCCAAGTGATAAACTAGACTGACAAAGTATCATGCTATAACATAGGAAAGACATCAAGCTACTGAATGAATATGTACAAAACTAATGATCCAGTGTCAGCCTTTACACCAAAATGACTATTATCCCTGCCTGTTTGCCGTCCTGTTGCACTGTTTCACTTTAAATTTGAATATGTTTTTGAGCTACTTACTGATGAAATATTATGCAACAGTCTCCAAAGCATGCAAGATGATTTAAAAAAAAACAAAAAGAAAAAACCTCAAACTATTTATAAGAAAATGAAAGATGACATTAAATATAAAAACGCCTTATAAGTATAGTGAGCTTTATAACATTTCAACATTGGCTTCAGATCACATAACGTGCACATCACCTGATGAAAAAATATATATTTGATGTTATAAAAGTAACAAATTGTAAACAATATATATTGTATTAAGCCAATCTTTTAAACTATTTCTTAGTATGCCGGAAGCGAAACTTTTAAGAAATAATTTTTCATAATTGTATAAATAATGCACTACATGTGCTTATCAAAATAAAGTTCGCATTACTAATTGTTGTTCTTTTTTTATACCGCCTCCGGTGTCGAGGGGTTAGAGTCGATGACTTCTAATCCAATTACCTCTCTGGCGTGGGTTCGATCCCCGGGAGATGCTTTGGTAGTTTAGCGCGGATGAAGGTCATCTAGTACTGGTGTAACTTTCCAGGAACGATGGTTAGGAAACTACCCGCCTTTATGACTGAAATACTGTTGGGAAAAGGCGTAAAATGAAACAAACAAACAAAAATTTTTTTTTTTATTTTATGTGCTATAAGCACACAGCGGGGTATTTCTATGGATGAACTACTTGATAATAATAACAACAATTCTATCTACTATAACTGAATATATACAGGCATGTACTTGTATCATAAAAACTATATCATAACAGTAACAACAGTGTTATAAGTATGAAGCCTGTATAAACTTCCATTTCAGTCTAATTTAACTATGATATAGATGACCGTGCATGTTTTCTGTTTGATCAAGAGTATAAGCTGTACTGCAGCCTGATGGACATAATATGTCATAACACACAAGCAGTGCATGATCATTAAACTAAAATCTTTATAATGCCTTTATGTTTTTGACTTCATTTTATTGGCTTGCAATTATGCCTGAAGTCTGACAATTAAGCCAGAAAGGAGCTTACACAGATGGAAATTTGCTGCATTGTTTCTTGTCCTTTGTTGAAGAGAAAGCAGGTAGCATTTTAATGCTTGTTGAGGTCTGTTTTCTTGTTCCATACATTGTCCTAAAATGTTGAGAGCTGTTTCTCTATGTCTGAGGTTTACATCAATTACTATGGTTCTTATAAGTTTACTAATTGCTTGTTGTTGCTCTTGATACATTTGTAGATGACTGTAGATCTTGTATTGTAGAAAGTACAGGAAAGGTAGAGAATCAACTACAGCAGAGTCCATCCAACAATCTAATTCTTTATGTCTGTGTATCATGTCATCTTGTGTAGACCTGAACATTTCATATTGTAGTTCATGAGGAACACAGTTGATTTCTTTCTGTGTGAATCTGACACAAACAGCTGTCTTTTTGATATAGTTCTCACTTTGTTCACTACATAACCTCATTAATTCTGCTGTAACTGCTGGTGGAGGGGTTTTCCAACAGCCGCAGATAGGTATGACAGGATAAGAGTAATATTGTTGTTCAGTGTGTCTCAAAATGAATTCAGCTTTCTCCATATATCCTGTACTGTAGAACACTGATGCCAGTTTAAGTCTGCTAGATGATATATCTGAGTTTACACCAGCTGATAGCCAGACCAATGCTTGAGGTGACACTTGATTATTTTCACCAATGCTTGATGATGCTAGGGTAGATCCATATGTGGTAAAAAGAAATGGTGCAAGGAACTTGAATGCAACATGTTCTAATCTATTACCATTATCACTGAAGTTCATCAATTTTACTATATGTTGCTTAATTGTTCTAATGTTTTCATTGTGTAAATGATTTAAAATATAATTATAATGTACACTTATGGCCCTTGCAAAGTTTAGATATTCCGTGGCCAAAACATGTTCATGTATTTCAAGAGAAGACATAAAATAGTAAACTCTGTGTTGTACCATGTTCAGTTTAACTTGAAGTCTATGGCCAAGATCATCAATATCAATTCTAAGTAACTGTTGCCTATCATTCTGTATAAGTTCACAAATACGTTTTGAAAGTTCATGTTTTGTCTCAGCTGTAAATTGCCCTGCCATCAAATTATTTTCCGGTATAATGAAATGTGAACAACAGTCATTCTGTACACAACTGTGTAATTCCAATAAGCAGTATGTTAAACATGTCAATAAATTGTTATCTTTCCATATACTTGGTTCCGTCTTTTCTATACAATGTAATAGAACTGTTTTACACATGAAACTTGATATATTGATTTCATCTTGAGGATTAAGGAAGGATTTAAGAATCATTTTCAATAGCACATAGCACCTTATTTGCGTTATATTTAGACTAAACATAAGGCATCTTTCTGTCAATGATGTAGATATTCTCCATTCCAATTCAGGATATTCACTAACCTTACTTCCAGTTGCAACAACAAAACACCCAGTACTGGCTGCATATCTTCTCATCTCTTGTGTTGGCCATCTGCCAATACCCTGTCTGTCTAACCAACCTGATGCTGATTGAGGCCTTGATTTACATGGATAAGCAATTACTTTGTCAATATCACAGAATCCAGGTTGCCCTTGGTCAGCAATAGATGGTCCATGCTGCTGACAAGCACCCTGAAGGAAAACATTGATAAATGTGTTTTTTAACAATATTCTTCCTCTTCTATCAGTAATATGGTGTTCATCATGAGTGCCGGTTAAACAAAGAGGTACATAAGGATGGAGCAGTTGTAAGAAACAATACCCGGGGGTAGTGTTCTCATCCTGTATCATGAGATAGTTTTCCTTGCCATATTCCCACTCTGACCAGTATTGTATTATATTGTAATTATGCATACAGCCTACTACATCAATGTCTGAATGAAGACCTATAGTAGTTGTACCTTCACTCTGACTCCCTAGATTATATTCAGTAATATTTTTATCAGTTAACTTGTACCTGATATTAGTCAAAGTCTCTTTATGCATGTTCACTCTTCTCCTTTTCACCACCATTCCTTCATTGACACCAATGTCATTTAATACCTCTGATAACATCAGTGATAGGTGTTCCCTGTAGGCATTTTCTTGAAACATTCTGTAATACATTTATTTAGTTAAAGAGAAAATTGTTTCAGTCAGCTACCAAATCAATTTTTTTAACATACTTTTGCTTGTTACTTATTTGTCCTATATGTTATAGAAAAGAACAGAACAAAAGAGCCAATCC
The DNA here is from genome assembly GCF_026571515.1 of Ruditapes philippinarum. Taxonomy (NCBI): domain Eukaryota; kingdom Metazoa; phylum Mollusca; class Bivalvia; order Venerida; family Veneridae; genus Ruditapes; species Ruditapes philippinarum. Next base: position 55,909 of record NW_026858547.1, read on the forward strand.
AGACATTATGAAACATATGATAAATAAGTTGCCTGGGTAGATATCAGATGATAAAAAATATTGCATTTTTTTTTCTATTTTGTTAATTGTGGTGTTTTACTTTTATTAGATCTAAAAAAATTGAATATTTGTTTTAAAGAGAGTCATTAATATTAAACATTCTTCACACATCCATGTTAGAAGTTCTTACATAATTAATTCATCCAATATGAATGTGAAATTGTGTATATAAAATGAAGTTTTAACCTTACTTTGAATGTTGAATTTCATAGTATTTCATAGAAATAATCAATAGAAAATATCTCTTTTCATTTTACCAAAGATATATATAAAACCACAATATATTGTTAAATACATGATAGGATAAAATTTATTATGTATATTTCTATTTAATTAAAATAGAGAATTCTTTTAAACAAATATTTGTTTTTTAATTGATAAAGGGAGACACTAAAATTAAAGACAATGTCTGAAATATTGCATGAACTGCTTTCTTAAATAATTCATTTTATATAAATGTGAAGCTGTATGGATAAAAGAAAAGTTATAAACATTCTTTGAATACTGTATTTAATGGTATTCCATAGAAATAATCTAGAAAAACGGTTACTTTTCTTTTCACCAGGTAGGTGGAAATTTTGCTTTTACTTCCTCTTTGAAATGAAAGGGAAATAACTCACATCCTCTTCCTATTTGTTGTTATGAGAGTTAATTGAATAATGTCTCTTAGATTTTTTTAAAATTTTGTCAATGTATTCTAAAAATACATGGTAAATGTATGGCTTAATTATCTATATATTTCTTTCTATTTAAATTATTTAATTGTATTAAAACATATATTTTTTAAAGAAAAATATAAGAATGAAATATCTCTCACTCTCTATTCCAAGATTAGCAGACTCACAATTTTGACGGCAAAAACCATCATCACTATTTGTGTAATTTGTATGGTTGATAATTTGATATCAATGATGTCTTTTCCCGTGTGTTAAGTAAATAACTTAATGTACGAAAATGAAGCCATTAAATTCCTTGATAAAGAGGGGTTAACCTAATGAAACATTGCTGATTGATTAACTTTATGCATGAGACAGTTTAAATTATTTTGATTCCATAATCTCTATAATCTCACCATTAATAAATAATATCTCAAAAGTACTGTGCTGCAGTACCTGTATTTGTATTCTCGGAAGCAAATTTTCTCGGAAAGATCCATTTTAGTAGTGAATATAAATATTCGCGCTAATTTGAATTCGCAGAGATGACTGTAGAAAATCATAGATTCGCGTACACCGCTCAGGCTAACGTGCATGATTGTTTCTCAGTTTTACAAAGTTTTACACTCTGTATATAAATCAGTTTGCACGCGCCGTCTAGTAGATATGCATTTGTCCGTATAGCAATGGGGAAAATTTTAGACTTGATTTTGTGCATTTTGTTTTTGTTTTATCAAAATCACATTGTTTTCAAATTTTCTAATAAAAATAGCTTTTCTGATGTACAACATGTCACAGAGCTTTAAGGGATTAAAATAAACTTTTAACTGAAGTCATAGTGTCATGATTGAATATCATATTCTTTTATTATTATTTAATTTTATCTACCTAATAAATAACGTGCAAATGAGCCAGTCTTTAGTCGATCGTTCTAAAGCTTAACCGTTGAGAGAGGTAACGACTGAGGCAGTGTCACTCACTTCATTTGCTCCGCCTCTGTTGAAGTTCGTCTCCGCCTGAAAGTGTCGCCAAATTCAATATGCTAGCATTAAGTCTTCGTTGACGGGGGTGGGGGGGATAGTAAACCAGGACAATTATGATCAATATAACTTGACGAATTATTAAATTACAAGTTACAAAGCCTGAACCACGCCTACTATCAGAGAGGCGGTTCTCCCTTAACCCTTAGTTCAACACAGACCCGTCTATAATGACGGGCAGAGAACAAGAGGTATCACTAAAATACGTAACGGAGATTATCTTTACCATACCTAGATTCTAGTAGTTTAATTTGTTATAAACAAGTACACAATACGTAACAAAGAATTGATAATATATGTCAATTTATTCATAACTATTATTTGATATAACAAACATATTTTCGCTATTTGTAAAATAACAGACAGTTCGTCCTCAAAACCATTCGAACATTATGCAATTCGAACCAATATTTAAATGGCCATATTCTCGGCACATATTGTCTTGAATTTATTTAAATTTTACCAATCATTTCAATTTCACTTGTTATCTAATTTATTTTGCTTCGACCAGACGTTTCAATCTTTGTTGCAAAAGACAAACATTTCAGAATTTCAGACACATACCAAGAACACGGAGAAACAAATAATTAGTGCTTTGGATATTCAGCTGTAATATAGAACGATTTTCAATTCTGATTTTGTACATTAGCTGTGACTGTTCACATCATTTGGCAACGTCTTTGATGTGCAGCATCAACATTTAACTTAATTGATGCTTGACTGATATGATTATCGAATTTCTTGAATGAGCTAATACATGTTTGTACAGTACCATTGCATCAAGCTAATTATTTCATTAACGTCTTGAAATCAGATCAGATCACAATTTGTTGACATTTTTAGGCTAGACTGTCTTGTATTCGGAAGGTTTATTTTTACTCTTAAATTGTAGAATTGTTCGAAGTTGTTTACCTTATTCTGCATGGTTAAGTAAGATGATGTTTTTATTTTAATAAGTTTAAGTTTAAAAGAACATCACTTAGGTTTTTCTACAATTGATCAATGTGGTGTTTAAAATAGAAAAAGGTGTAAAATATGAAAAAGAAATACACCCACAATTTAATTGAAAATGCAGATTTTGTGCTGCTCCTAAAATACTTCTAAAAAACAACCTCAGTGTTATATAGAATATATATTTGTAAATCATGATAATGCTTTAATGTAGTTAAATTGTTTATTGGTTTTTAGTTAAGTACAATGAAATACTTAAAAATGCATTTGATTTATTTAGTAATAACATCATGATACGCATGTATATATTGTGAAGTAATCAGAATAATATAGTAAATGGAATGTTTGGGACATCTAAGGGATATAACGACGGGCTGTTAATATCTCAACCTATTCATAACAGGGATTTTAAGGGCAATTGACTGTACATAAAATAAAAATCTGCACATTTAAATGACAAATTATAGATGTTGGAAAAGCAATGTATTTTCAAGTATTTCAAAAGGAGTATAATTTTTGCACCAGTTATTGTTTCAGGTTATCAAATTGCAATAGTCAGTTGTAACCAAGACACGCCCATCTACCAGAAGGACAATGTTGGGGGTTAGGGGGAGGGTAAATTTCCTTAGTTCCCTTACTGAGCTTACAAAGCAATGGTTTTGTTTTGGTGCCAAAATAGCAAGGATATGTACAGCTGCCCCTATTTATATTCAGATATACATTCTCCCATCTATTTATAGATGCATTTTCACATTTTCGCCTATTTATAAAATCTATTAATAGATCCATTCTCCCAACATTTTCCCATCTATGAAAAGATGCATTCCCCATCATTTCCCCACTTATAAATAGACGCATTCTTCCATCATTTTCCTATCTATCTATAGATGCATTGTCCCAACACACTCCCTCCTATAAAAATATGCATACCCCCATTTTCCCTCACTTAGAAATGTATATATTCCCCCATCTATTTAAAGATGCATTTTACCAACATTTTCCTATATATTTAATCTATAAATAGATGCATTTTTTCCAACATTCTATCACCTATAAAAAGATCCATTCCCCCATCATTTCCCCACTTATAAATAGATTCATTCTCCCATCATTCCATCATCTATCTATAGATGCATTGTCCCAACATTCTCCCATCTATAAAAAGATGCATAACCCCAATCATTCCCCCACTTAGAAATGTATACATTCTCGCATCTATAAATAGATGCATTTTCTTAACATTCTCCTACCTATAAAATCTATAAATAGATGCATTTTCTTAACATTCTCCCATTTATAAAAATATACATTGTCAAAACATTCTCCAATCTATAAAAAGATGCATTCTTTCCCAACGTTCTCTCATCAATAAAAAGATGCATTCTCGCTCAAATTTTTTCCATTTATAAAAAGATGAATCGTCCCAACATTTTCCTGTCTATAAATAGATGCATTTTCCTGACAATCTCCCATCTATAAATAGATGCATTATCTGCAACATCTCCAATCTTAAAAAATATGCATACTCTCTGTTTTTAATAGATGTATTCTCCCATCTATGCAGTTTTGTCTTTTTGCTGTGTCCATAATAATGTTACGATAGTGTCATTCAGTACTTACGTTTACGTCATATTTATATAGATTACCCATAAATTTTGTAGGAGTTTGTTCTTGCTGTGATAAAAAAGTCTTAAAATTATGTTATTTCAGAAAGGTAACATTCAACTTGTTTCTGTATTGTAATGAAGTTCACCAAATGCTTGTTTAATAGCATTTCCCATAAACCGAGCATTGTGCAAAGCTTTATAAGATTCCTTAATTTTTTATCATTCCATGTCATTGAATCACTTTAAACACCATCCTATTCAATTGAACTTTTTTTACTGTGCCATATCAATTTGAACATGATCAGTTGTATACCAGAATTGTTCACTATTCCAAAAATAAATACATTGTGTAAAATGAATAAATAATATATTTATAAAATTTTCAAAAAAATACACTAATAAGATGAACTAGTAGAAATGTATGTAATAATATAATTATGATATAGTTAATTGTAAAATATTATTACACTGTAAAAAAACTGACAATAATGCAGATAAAATATCTGTTAAGATATTCTTAAAATTATGTAATTAAAGGCATAAAAAGATGATTTAGTATGTGCTCACCCATTTACATATTCATTGTATAGAATGAGGAAATGTAAAGTTGAAAAAAACTAGTAAATCATTTGTTAATTACTCAAAACATGAATAGAAATATAACAGGGGTGTGTCTTTCAGTCACATGACAATGTGTTTTGGTGCGGATATTTCAACTATAGGATATAGGATAGACCTGCCTAATGATGAGGTTATGAAGCTGATCAAGAATGAGGATTGGGGAGCCCTTCAAGCCATGGAGCAACTGCATATACGGAGATTGAAAGTAATGTAAGTGTCTCTTCAGTCTGTGAAATTAGGACTTCAAAATCAAATACTATGAAATAAGAACTTAATTAAAAAAAAAAAAAAAAAAAAAAAAAAAATAAAAGAAAGAAAATAAATAAATAACAAAAATTTAAGGACTTACATCACGTTTGAAGATTATATTTTATACATATAAAGCTTTATGAAGTGTGTTCCCAAGTAAAGTGAAAATCTGCGTTCAGTATGATGAAATGTTGATGAAATATTTTAATTCTTAATTTATATATTCAGAACTGGCAGTGAAATTTTCAGTCTTTGCCATCAGTTTAGAGCCAGACAAGCCTGCAAATCAGGTCCACTGTATGGTCTGACCAGGCTGTATACTGTTTTTGCTCACATTTTGTATTTTGATTTTGAAATCCTGAAGCTTTACATAGACTGTTCCAAATTCAAAGTTGGACGAATCCATTTTTTTTTAATTTTCGGGTGATCAGTGTTAGTATGAGGACTTAATCTGGATGTAAGTTGTCTTGTAAAATGTCAGTATAAAAATGTTAAACATGTTTGTATACATTCATTTTTACAATATTGTATTGCCTATACTTTCAATGGAACCCTTTACCATGCAGTTGCACCATACTCAATTGCCTTTATCATTTCTGTTCTCTGTTTTTGTACTACCAATATAGGGTGGAGATTTAGATTTACCCTTGTCCGTCCGTCAGTCCGTTCATCCGTCCGTTCTCATTTTATGTCGCACGTAGCTCAAAAAGTATTTGACTTAGAGTCATGAAACTTTACAAGAATATTGGTCAGCATGTTGTGCATCTTGGTGTTTGCGTGTGGATTTATTCACTATTTGAAGAGTTATTGTAGAGTTTTTGCCTTTGACTTACAACACTATCAGAGCTTAAAACATCTGATCATATATAAATACAGATAAAAATAGTATTTCAAAAGTGAAATGAGAAGATAAATTATACTGTGTAACTCTTTAAACTTTACAGTAGAATGCTTTAAATTCAAGTTGTCCAAGTTTTGCAATTTTGTCAAAAAAATGCATTTTCCTTCATTCGCCTATTTATGAATTTGTGTCATCATCATATTAAAAATCAAAAGTGTTGCTGTATAAAATAAGATGTTCGCAAATTTGCCAAAAGACAATATTATCGTTAAAATATTATCAAAAGCCTTTCGGACATTTTCCAAGAAATGAATGGTTTAAATATTTTGATCATATGATTAAACCAAGTTTATGCTTATGGGTCACAAATATGGGGTTTTGAATATAGTCAAAATATTGAATATATGTGCATAACGATTTTTATCGAAAACATTTATCTGTAAAAAAAACTACATTTACAGCTATGGTTTTAGGAGAATGTGGTACGTTACCCTTAAGTATTTCGTTAATGACAAACTGCATAAGATAATTTTGTAAAGAGGCCTTTCCCGCCATAAAATGTCGAGGCTTAATGCTCAAACTCGACTTTTTACAAGGTATGTATCAAAACATCGGCTACCTAAATTAGGCATAATTATGTCTACTATGTCGACAGAAAATGTCGCTGTTTCCTCCGTAAAACTCGACTTTTTACGACAGAAAATATAAAAATTTTGACCACAAATACTCCTATTATATCTTTAATAATAAAAAAAAAAGTTACAAGCATTTTAATATTTCTGTTATTGTATTTATTTTACAGATTTCTTAGACCCTGGCGGGAAGAACCCATGGGGCTGAATACAGTATTGTGTATCATAGTGATTAATCAGGGTGTAATATTTATTATATACATAGAGTTGTCACGTGCAATAACACCACTGGCTATGGTTGTGGTGGACAGTAGTTGGAGGGGATAAAGGTATCGCCATTAGATGTGTTTGGTATGATCAGCAGTGAAGATGTGGTGGAATTAAAGTTTCGAGAAAGTGCCATTCATTACCATGTTTGATAAGAGATTTGTAAAACAAAATTTTTGTGAGAACTTCGACCACCATTTAAATGTATGAAACAACCTGGATTTTTTTCTCTTTAAAACTCTTGACCACCATACATATATATAAAGCAGCCTTTTTAGAAGGGTAAATCAAATAAATGATATTTTCTGAAGCGAATAAAAAAATATGCCAGTAATAAAGAATGTTATCCTACAAGAGTAAAGATATAATTATGAAGATAGTGTTCACTGCCAAAAAAACAAAAAGCCTACTGCAAAAATCATGCCCATTACCATATCATATGTAATTTCTCATTCGTAACATGATAAACCTTAAAGGGACTCCACTGAGGTTTTTTGACATGAAGGGACAAAAAATATTTGTTCAAGATTTTATTTTTGTATAACTGTTTGTAAATCTGGAGTTATAAATCTTGTGCAAAATTTCATATCAATTCCTCCCTCTGCTTCCCAGAGATAATCAATTTTATTGTGCAATTTACCTCAAAATGAAAAGCGTTGCACCGCTTTTCACTCAAATCGACTCAAAGCCCGCATAAAAAATTGATAATCAATTTAGTACAAAGTACATTTACATATAATTATCTTTTACATACTTTTCCATTTAAAGAGTACCATTTGAATAGTAAATGAAATTCAAATTTTACGCTTTTATGCTATTAGACCTCAGTGGAGTTCCTTTAGCCTATTTTACTGCTGAAATGTCAAAATGGCCATGATCTTGAAAACTATGAGGGGCCTGATGTCCCATCGTGTTAGTTTTGTCTGTGTTAAAATGATCTTTGTTATACATATCAATATTCTTTTGTTGTACTGATATCATTGAACTATTGTAATCTCTTTTTGTTTACTGTTTTCAAACATTTTATCTTGGAAGAATTAATTTTTTTCCTGAAGAAAGTCAAAGTTTCTGTTAAACGAATCTCCTTGTAGCTGAATTTCATTTTTTACTCCAGTTGAGTATTAGCTTACCTGTAAACCTGCTGAATAATAGACTAGCCATGTTTTAAATTTGGAAATGTTCAATATGAGTTAAAAGATATTCAATATCAAAATACAGAAAAATGAACAAGCAACAGTATAGACTAAGATCTAACTAAGACTGATTGTATGCTAGAACAGGCTGGCCTGGCTCTATACTGGTGGCAAAGGCTAGTCAGTTTCAGCAGGTTATCTGTTGTCGTTCTTTTTTCAAAATAAGCAATCTCTTATTTTTCTGGTATTTGTCTTTATTTCATATATTACATTATGTTTTACTTTCTTGTTAAAGATAAATTATTTAGAAGAATAAAGGGAGCTATCCTAATTATTGTCTCATTGGCTTTGGCGAAATGGGAGATTTCAATTACAATTGATCATACTTGCTCAAAACTTCACACTTGCCCTAGGGATTAAATATGCATGTTACTTTTCCAGAAGCATTAGCAGTGTCATTTACTGAATTACCTTTCATTAACTGTAAGTGGTGTTGTTTTACTATCAAGTATTGAGAATATGCAAGTGTGTTGTCCATTTAACAACTTATGCTCTTTTACAATTTACCAGTCCCTGCCATAGAAAAATTCAGTTCTATTACAATACATGAATTTTATCTTGTATTTTTGAGATTAAACATTTGAGCCAGGTGTTTTTGTGTTTTATCACTGCCTCGAAAATTAAACGTTCCGCAGTTACATATATCACAAAGGTTATATTATTTGATGTACATATTCAAGCCTTAATTATGATGATAATGTTCATGTAACAGAGGGTTTCATGGTAAAAAAAAGAAAACAACAAACGATAACTGTCATAAAATGTGTAGGAATCTCAAAAACCATCCATTTTTAAAACCGTCCCGTCTTACTGTGATATTTGTATCTTAATTTATTTCTCATTTTGAGTTTACGGTAAATATATATATATGCATGTCAGAAAAATGTATATTCAGTGTATATTTTATGGAATAATAGTCATGTTTGAATGTATTGACGATGTTATAAGAAATGTATGTAATGTGTGTCATGAATACATTAGCTTGATGTACATAATGGTTTTACATTACCATATGGTCTTTATTGATAATCATGTTTTAACCCAAAAAATAGATAAATACAAAATCCCTAAAGAAAGCACAACACGGCAAAATTGAAAATGTTGCAGGCTCGGTTTGATTGAGCCTGTTCATGGACGGTACTGGAAAGTGCAAGTTACCGTCCACGCCCCCTAGCACCGGCTTAAGCAGAATTCAACATTTAAACATGAAATAGTAAAATTTCGAATTTAGAAACATCCGCAGATGTGTTCAAAACCTGCTGGAGCCAAAAGTGATCAACCTTTGCCACCTGAATATACAACCAGGCCAGTATGCACTTCCATTAGGTCTGACCAGGCTCCATACTGTTGGCTGGCAAACTTCAAAATTTCATCCTGATATTCCCGATATTGATGATAGATTGTTCCAAAAATGGAAGCTGGACAAGTCCATTTTACAGATTCAGTAGGTTAAGGGTTAGGTTTAAGGTATTGCTTGTTGACTATGCTATATCTAGATATTTGCAAAAGCAATTGCTGTTTGCCCTATGCTATTTGTTAAGAATATAGATATTTTCTGAAGTAACGTCGACCTGTAATTCTTATATGTACATTTGTATTCAAACAGGACCCACAACTTCATTTATAAACAGAATTTGTTTTTTTTTAAAGATTTTCTAAGATTTGTTTTAGAAATGTATGGATCTTTGCCATTTTTTTGCAAAAGAAAATCAAACTAAAATGATTTTGAGCTTGTTAGGATTATTCGAATTTGTTAAAGAAATGTTATTGTGTAATTTCTGTTATAGATTTATATGGTAATCTTGCAGAATTAAGGGGGTATAGGGGCCTCAGGATTTAATGGTAAAGGCCACTGATTTCCAGTTGCTGAAATATCAATGTTCTGGGATCCAATCTTACTAGTAACCTGTTACAATGAATTCTTATCTGTGAAGTTAATGGAAGTTCATTTGTATTTCTATTCTGGTGCCCACTTATTAGTATTCTTGAAGTAATGCTCAAATGATGTGGTCTTCCTTCAACAATATAAGGACAGTATCCACCCCAACATTTTAAGTAGGACATTTACCAAATTACACAGTGGGTTTTGTTTAAATATTCAATAAAAATGTGTAAAAAATTCCAAAGTCTTAATAGAAATTAATAATTGTGTCACAATTCATTATGTTGATTCATTGACAATAATAAGTCTATTTTTTGATAACAGAGAATAATACTGCCTTGTTCAGATTTTTTCCCACAAATAAGTGCAATTAATAGTGGTAAACTTCATTGTGATTTTCTCTTTCTGTCTGTTTTAGTGCTACCATTATGTGTTCATTATCATATACTTGTTTACATTTTAATATCAACACTTTTAATGTATACATATCACATCACTACTCTTCAAGGATTATGAAACAGTGCATGCATGGTGTCTTGTATATGTATTATAACATAATAATAATGTGCCTGAAATTGAACACTCACAAATGCATCAGCCATTTATAACCCCAGCCCCTTTCCTCCGGGAGAGTTTGGGTGTAAATGAGCTTTCATTTTGCCGAGTCAAAGGGGTGGTTGTGTATTGCCAAGGATGGTCTGCATTGGGGAGAGGGTGTTTAGTTGGGATTTTTACCATCTTACTGCCCATATAAAGGAGCGTCTTTAATGCATGTTTGATTATGCAAAGGTCAAAATCTGGACTATTCTAAGATATAGGGGACCAAGATTACAACTGATTGGTGCATAAGTTATAGTGACTATATCATATTTAGTCATTTACTTTTAGATTTTATACAAAAAGCAAAGCACACCAGGAATTGTTTGTTTGATAAATTGCAAATGTTGAAATTTAAAATTTAATTTCTAATAACAATATTAAATGCAGCTCTTTAAACTGTTCTTAAAGTTGTTTTATTTCACTGTTTAAGAAACTGTACAGAAATTTCAAAGAATATATTTGCACAAATATTTCACCAGTTTTTTGGGGGGTTATCTTTATTTTGGTGATCTCAGTTAAATGATTTGAAAACTTCATGAGGTGTTAGAAGTGTAGCTGTTACCAGGCAGTTTCGATATATACATGTATATATAAATTAAAATAAAACTGGCTATAAATATCCATTAGTTCTAACAATACCTATTTTGCCATGGTTAAGAATATTACATTGTTGTTAGTAGTTTATATATACAATTATTATTTTTGATGGAAGGTAGATGTTTTCACCAATTTCTCATTTTTGTTGAACCACATTTTATTGCTGTAAATTGAACTGTGAATTATTTTATGATAGTATTTGCTAGTAATTTATTTTGCAGGACACTTGCTGAATAAAGATTCAATCATATCTAGTGTTTGTTCTTTGGCTCTGTTTTCTTCATGGCAAAAATGACACCATACAGTGAATCAGCCATAAGGATCCTTGATTGTTGGATATCTGTCATAAACCAATTTAACTCCATCCCTCGTAACACTAGTCAAATGTTGATGAAAAGTTTTGACATGGATGTTCATATCACTAAGTCCTATGATACAATGTAGTTTTTCAAACTATTCCAGTTATAGAACATGACAACAGAAATGATCCACATTGGTAAAATATATCCTAAAATTTATTGTTCAAACCCTTCAAATTGTATAAAATTGGTTGCCATGCAAATGTAGAGCATCTGTTGCCATGGTAACAGAAAGAGTTTGAAATTCTCTCCTCCGGAACGGGAAGGCCTACACTACAATACTTGGCATGGACATTAAACCTTTGGACCGCTACCAAGGTATTTCATATGGTAAAAATTTACATAATTCATGTTGGTCACATGTTTTCAATTGAGTATGAAAGACTTTAACGAATCCGAACTCACAAGGCATTTTGCAAGTAACCAATATGAATTAAAATTGACCTCTGGGCATTTAACAACAATTTAACTTGCATTAATATAATATATAAATTCATTGTAACTTCTTTTGGATTAAACATGAACTTAATGGTCGCGCATATAAGTATTTAGGTAAAAGCAAACTACAAATGTTGCATTTTTTTCTTGGTCTTCATCTTGTCTCTATCAACTGCCTTCTTTGCTGGCATATTGGACACTGACTGATTTTTAAAAGAATATCATAAAATGCCAAGCCTTTACCGCCCGGCGCCCACACGGCGACCTCCAATCCATTTATAAATCGCGCAGAAGTCATCCTTAAGCCTCGGTCTCGCTTACTCCCGGCAGAGCCCAGGACCATCCCGGTAACTTACCGGGATGATCCGGGACGATCCGGGATGAAATTATTGTTGCGGTCACACTTACCCCGGCAGCACTACGGTAATTCCCTACTAACCACCCAGGATGCGCTCCGGATCATCCAGGCAGAGCCCAGGTGAAGCTACGGATCATGCCGGTGCTTCCCCGGACGTTCCCGGATGACGCCGGAAGAGCCCCGGTTGACCCAGGCAGAGCCCCGGTCGATCCAGGCAGAGCCCCGGCAGAGCCCAGGACGATCCAGGCAGAGCCCCGGTAGAACCCCGGTGGATTGAAAACGCCCGAAAATGATAACATTGATACATATTTTTTATTTAATATAATATCTATTGTTCCAGAATAATAATTCATGATGATTTTCCGAAAAATCCTTATGCCATACTGGATAGAAGGGAAGTGGGAAGGCTTTCTCGTTTCTCGCAAATTCTCGTTTTTCTTTTGAAATGATCCGGGCTTTGCCGGGGCTCTACCGGGATCAACCGTAGCTCTACCTTTATCCTCCTGGGCTCTTCCTGTAGTTACCGGGGCTCCGACGGCATATACCGGGGCTCTACCGTAGCTCTACGGCTATATCATACTCCGGGTCATCCCCGGTTTGTGCCGGCAGAGCTACGGTGCTTTCCCGGTATAACCCCGGTCGTTCCCGGCAGATCTAAGGATGAAGCCGGCAATGCTATACCTTTCCGGATCATCACGGACCACCCCGGTGATATTCCATCCGGGGTCGAATGCCGGATGTTCCCGGATCATCCCGGATCATCCAGGACGTTGCCGGCAGAGTTACGGATGCAATCGGAACACCTCGGGCGACTTCATCTCCGAACTTGACGGAGATTGCCGAGTTGTTACGATTGTTACGGATGTACCCCGGTTGTTCCCGGTCGTACCCCGATCGTTCCCGGATCACCCCGGACGTCTACCGGGGCTCTGCCGGGATGTAAGTGAGACTGTAGCTTGACATCGAGCAGCGACTTCCCCGATTTTGAATGCTGTTTGTAACATCAATTCGGCAAAAATCGTCCGGTGACAGTTTCATTCATGACCATGCAAGGTATCGGATTTATAATCGCCCGGCGTTCGCGGAATCGTCAATGCCGCTGATGTTGTAAAAATCGTGGCCGTTTTATTTGTGACCTAGGCATTAGTTGATACTTCTTACGAATGTGTACTTGTCTATTTGTATGTTATCAACTAGTGACTTTTTAGTGATCTTTTTCAGTATGTATGTTTGGATCGAAAGTATTAAACAATACTAAGTACCACGCGAATCACAAAAGTATAGACCTATTTGAGTCAATATTAATTTATAGTCGGTAAGTCCTATAGATATATCTACATAAATTGTTTATTATAGTGACATGTGTTATACATACAAAAATAATATAATTTCAATTTAAAATAAATCAACATCCGGCCCCATGGGCCCATAAGGCACCTTAAATATAGATAGAGGATATTAAATGAGTTTAAGATCAATACTGAATTTATTGAACAACTTGAATACAACTGTATAATGCGAGCTTCTAGCGAGCTTAATATAGAGGATATTGAATGAGTGTAGTTTAATACTAAATTTATTGAACGAGTTGAATAAAATCATATTATGCGAGCCTCTGGCGAGCATATTATTGTTTTATTCAACGAGTTCAATAAATTTAGTATTGAATTTACACGAATATAATATTCTATTTATCACATACATGTATATAAAATAAGAAAATATAAATGTAAAAATGAGTAATTTTTCAATGACGCGCCTATAGAGTAACGCTAACATTAGCACGCTTTAACACTATGTTGATATATAGCGCAAATGACGTCACGTCAAAGTGTTATTACACTAGTGTAATATCGTTTTTATTAAATGACTTAATTACACTCCTACGCCGTGGTTTATGTGATAAATAGAGGATATTGAATGAGTGTAGTTTGATACTAAATTTATTGAACGAGTTGAATAAAATCATATTATGCGAGCCTCTGGCGAGCATAATATTGTTTCATTCAACGAGTTCAATAAATTTAGTATTGAATCTACACGAATATACTAGTAATATTTTATTTATCACATATGTAAAATAAGAACAGTAAACTGTTAAAATGAGTAATTTTTCAATGACGCGCCCATAGTGTAACGCTAACATTAACGCTTTAACGCTATGTTTCCATATAGCGCAAATTATAACGTCATTTCAAAGTGTTATTACACTAGTGTAATATCGTTTTCATTAAATAGAGGATATTTATTTAGTTCAGTGTAAGATCGGAATATATTTCAACGAGTGAGCACCAAAAGGTATATTTCACGAGTGGCGCAGCCACGAGTGAAATATGAACTTTGGGTGTTCACAAGGTGAAATATATTTCGATCTTACACTAAACTAAACACATTTTCATTTTATTACATGCAAAGAAAAGTTTTAAAAAGACTTTAAACCTAATACTGAATGAAAAGCGCGCCAAATTATAATACAACGTGACGTCATTTACGACGTCACGTCATTAAGTTGGTACCCAGTACTGTGCACGCTGGTATTTCACTGAAACAACGTTAGGGGCTTAAATTCAAAACAGTGAAATTATCAAAGTGGTAATTTCACTGTTTCAAACGGTGAAAATACCAGTTTTATATCACTGATATATTTCTATGAACCATCGAAAAGCATGTAATAAATGGCTTTATTACACTCCTGCGCCGCGGTTTATGTGATAAACTAAATTAAGCACATGTGATCAAGTTTAACGGCATATAAATTTAAATGTCAGTTAAGTATATGATGACAAACATAAATAATTATATATATAACCTATATATGTATGTTAATAATTAAAAGGAAAAGTCTGAAATGTATTAATATAACTGATTTTCTGTCATATGTTGCGGTTCGGATCGGAATATCCGTCCCAATGGATGATATGACTTTATTTTCCATAAACAGCGTGCACAGTACTGGGTACCAACTTAATGACGTGACGTCGTAAATGACGTCACGTTGAATTATAATTTGGCGCGCTTTTCATTCAGTATTAGGTTTAAAGTCTTTTTAAAACTTTTCTTTGCATGTAATAAAATGAAAGGTCTGGAATGCCTTACTTTTTACGAATATTGTCATTCAGTAATATACGTAATTTTTCTTCACTTGTTTTGTTGGAAAAGCAACTGTCTGAAAATAAATTGCCAAATATTTCACTGCGTAGTTTGCTTTATAATGTACAATGGAGTAAAAATGTGTTTCATTTTCAATTTCATTACTATTAGACTGTGTGCATTATCTATCATTTAATTATTGGTTCATTTATGTACCTCCCAGTGCAATGTACAGTTGCAATCATATATAAATTAATTAGTACAAAATTCAACTAGAATCAAAAGGGGACAAACCCAAAAGCGGTGCAACGCCACAGAACATCTGTAATCAAAGCGCTGACAGCACTGACTTCATT
Source organism: Ruditapes philippinarum (assembly GCF_026571515.1). Taxonomy (NCBI): domain Eukaryota; kingdom Metazoa; phylum Mollusca; class Bivalvia; order Venerida; family Veneridae; genus Ruditapes; species Ruditapes philippinarum. The sequence goes on from NW_026858547.1 coordinate 71,706, forward strand.
TATTCATTTTTCTTGCATAGCAGACTGGCGTTTCCGTAAGGTTTACCCATGCCGGAAATTTCATCTGGCATGGGGGTGCGAGATAAGTCGCGTGCCATACAACAACGTCAATTTAGCGCATTTTATGAATGAACCTCGTTAAAATGACGTCATTTTAGAAGGGAACTATGTGCTTCATTTCGTCGTTGTTATTAAAGTTGTAAATTCATACGCTTTTGTAAGAAAATAGTAATGGATGATATGACTTTATTTTCCATAAACAAATATCTTATTGAGGTTAACAATTTTAAATATGAAGGAATAAATATCTGACATATGTTTGCGGTTCGGATCGGAATATCCGTCCCTCGGGAACGCGCACATGGGCGGTAACTCGGCAAGCCTCGTTACTGTCAAATAGGCGGGATCCCCTTGGGACGGATATTCCGATCCGAACCGCAACATATGACAGAATTTATTATTCCTTCGTTCTTTATAGTTTAGTAAATAAGAATGCCCAATAAATGTTGTTACCTAAATTCTGGCTTATTCATTGCCACTTGAGTGATAACCAAAAGTGTGACGAAAAATATATTTATAAGTCTGCTTTATTATCGTGAAAGCTTACATGCAGTTACTCACCAATGCCTGTCATCATCCTTAATTTTAAATGTGTTACAATTGATGAGGCGGTGAGTGGCACTACACATTAATTGTGGAGACAACGAGGACTGGGCACATGAGTCCCTGGTACACACCTATATATTTCTATTATTGTCACAGCTAGCTCTAATACTCTCATTGTAGGACGTAAATCATGACCACTTCGTTTTCCGAAATTACCTCTTTAAGGGATTGACGGTGGCATGTTTCAGGTCCGCACTACTGTTTGTGCCTGAATGACGGATGGACCATCATTTTTACATTCATTCTTAGCTGGTACCACAGACACTTGGCGTTTGGAGCTTAAAACGTCTTTAAAATCCGAATAAAATATATATTTGTCAATTCCAGCACATGTACTGATCATATATATAAAAAAACTTAATATAAGCCGTTTTGAAAAAAAATCATATTTCAACGTCTATAATAATACACAAGATAGAAATGTTCGCCGCAAAAAAATCGCACACCTACCGTCAATATCACCATGTATTTTATTCCATTTCCAATATTTTCACATAATCCCTTGGTCCATCGACACAGAAGATATAATTCTTCACGATGTGGTCATTTTTAAACTTCAACGGTAATATAAACAAAGCAACAGCCGACATTCAAATAAACGTCAAGATTATCGCCGTTTTACTGCATTTACAAAATCTTTCGATAAATTCAAACGTGGTCCAGCTTTGCCGTGTACAAATATGCCCCGCTTTTAAGTTTAAGAAACAACATATAATCGGATGGCTTCGTCCATAGCTCGAACATTCTTTCCAGGTTTTTTTCCAGGCGAATTTAGAATAAAATTTCAGCCAAACATCGGTTTCTTTTTCAATTTTGTATGATACTAATGAGAATATCCAAAACTGGTGAAATATTAAAGTACATAGTTAGTTTCAGCAAATGATATAGAACATATCATTTTTTTCCTTTTTATACCCCCAAAAACGAAGTTTGGGGGGGGGGGGGTATAAAGGAGTCACCCGGTGGTCGGTCGGTTGGTCGGTCGATCCAGACGTCCGTTGCATTTTCCTTGTCCGGAGCATAACTTGAAGACTAATGATTGGAATTCAATATAACTACACACAATGGTCAAGCACATTGAGAGGAAGTGCAGTGCACAAGAACCATAACTCTATCTTGACTAATTACAGAGTTATTGCCCTTTTTTACTTTTTCTTGTCCGGGGCATTACTTGAAAACTACTGGTTGGAATTCAAAACAACTTCATACAATTGTCAAACACAATAAGGGGAAGTGCAGTGCACAAGAACCATAACATTATCTAAAGTAATTACAGAGTTATTGCCCTTTGTTACTTTTCCATTCCTTTCTTTTGTCCGGACCATAACTTGAAGACTTATTGTTGGAATTCATTATAACTTAATACAATGGTCAAGCACATTGAGAGGAAGTGCAGTGCACAAGAACCATAACTCCATCTTGACTTATTACAGAGTTACTGCCCTTTGATACTTTTCCTTGTCCAGAACATGACTTGAAAACTACTGGTTGGAATTCAAAACAACTTCATACGATGGTCAAGCATAATAAGGGGAAGTGCAGTGCACAAGAACTATAACTCAATCTTGACTAATTACAGAGTTATTGCCCTTTGTTACTTGTCCATTGCTTTTTTTGTCCGGAGCATAACTTGAAGACTAATAGTTGGAATTCAATATAACTTCATACAATGGTCAAGCACATTGAGAGGAAGTGCAGTGCATAAGAACCATAACTCCTTCTTGACTAATTACAGAGTTATTGCCCTTTGTTACTTTTCCTTGTCCAGAGCATAATTTGAAAACTACTTTATGAAATTCAATACAACTTCATACAGTTGTCAAGGACATTAAAAGGAAGTGCAGTGCACAAGAGTCATAGCTCCATTTTGACAAAATACAGAGTTACTGCCCTTTGATACTTTTCCTTGTCCGGAGCATAACTTAAAAAGTACTGGTTGGAATTCAAAACAACTTCATACAATGGTCAAACACAATAACAGGAAGTGCAGTGCACAAGGACTATAACTCCATCTTCAGTATTTATAGAGCTATTGCCCTTTGTTCCTTTTCCTTGTCTTTCTGGACTTATTACAGAGTAATTCAATAAAACTTCATCAATGGGGCCCAAAACCCCTTGAAAAGGTGCAACATACAAGGAAAACCCCAAAATAAACTTTAATTGGCCCCCAACCCCTAAAAATCTATATTTTTAATTTTTTTACAAGGGATTTTTTACTAGTAACTCCTCCCTTTCTGAAGCAGTCTTGTGGGGGTATTAATCACATTTAGTGATAGTTCTAGTTATTGAGGGTAGCTTTAGCAAAAGGGAATCTTGACTCCATTCTATATCATTCTTCGCAGATAATATGAGGTTGGCTCATATGACTATATTAATTTGTAGAGTTAATGGCTAGGTATCGTTCATATTCTTAGGGATATTTCTCATATGGGGTTGCGACGTGAAAGAAGTGTATTTGTTTGTTTTAATGACCTTGGCATGTCCAACGTTTTGTTAAGTTGGCTCATTTGGGATCTGTAGGGCTTGATATTAATTGGTCTGTATGCATACTTAAGAGCCTTAAAGTGTCCAACCTCATATTATCCGCTAGCTTCTTCTTACAAAATTAAATGAAAACTTTAAATTACAAAATGTTATTTTGGGTTGTAAACGTTTTCATCTAAAGAGTAAATTACATGTACTTATTTCAAGTGATAAACTAGACTGACAAAGCATCATGCTATAACATAGGAAAAACAACAAGCTACTGAATGAATATGTACAAAACTCATGATCCAGCTTTTACACCAAAATGACTATTATCCCTGCCTGTTAGCCGTCCTGTTGCACTGTTTCACTTTAAATATTTCTAAGTAATTTGAATATGTTTTTGAGCTACTTACTGATCAAATATTATGCAACAGTCTCCAAAGCATGCAAGATTATATTAAAAAAAAAAAAGAAGAAAAAACCTAAAAATATTTATAAGAAAATGAAAGATGATATTAAACATAAAAACGCCTAAGTAATGAGCTTTATAACATTTCAAAATTGGCTTCAGATCACATAACGTGCACATCACCTGATGAAAAAGTATATATTTGATGTTATAAATGTAACAAATTGTAAACAATATATATTGTATTAAGCCAATCTTTTAAACTAGTTCTTAGTATGCCGGAAGCGAAATATTTTTAAGAAATAATTTTTCATAATTGTATATAAATAATGTACTACATGTGTTTATTGAAATATTGTTCGCATTACTAATTATTGTTCTTTATTTGAAGTTTTTTATTATTTTATGTGCTATAAGTACAGAGCGGTAAATTTCTATGGATTTTTTATTGTACCAATCACCCATTTCACATTGAACTACTTGATATAAACAATAACAACAATTCTATTTACTATAATTGAATATATACAGACATGAACTTGTATCATAAAAACTATATCTGATTCATAACAGTAACAACAGTTTTATTAGTATACATACAAATCAGTCTCATTTAACTATGATATAGATGGCCGCGCATATTTCTGTTTGATTAAGAGTATGGGCTGTACTGCAGCCTGGTGGACATATGTCATAAAGTCATAACACACAAACAGTATATGATCATTAAACTAAAATATTTATAATGCCTTTATGTTTTTGACTTCATTTTATTGGCTGACAATTATGCCTGAAGTCTGACAATTAAGCCAGAAAGGAGCTTACACAGATGGAAATGTGCTGCATTGTTTCTTGACCTTTGTTGAAGAGAAAGCAAGTAGCATTTTAATGCTTGTTGAGGTCTGTTTTCTTGCTCCATGCATTGTCCTAAAATGTTGAGAGCTGTTTCTCTATGCCTGAGGTTAACATCAGTTACTATGGTTGTTATAAGTTTACTAAGTGCTTGTTGTTGCTCTTGATACATTTGTAGATGACTGTAGATCTTGTATTGTAGGAAGTAAAGGAAAGGTAGAGAATCAACTACAGCACAGTCCATCCAACAGTCTTTCCTTTCATCTCTGTGTATTATGTCATCTCGTGTAGATCTGAACATTTCATATTGTAGTTCATGAGGAACACAGTTGATTTCTGTCTGTATGAATCTGACACAAATAGCTGTCTTTTCGATATAGTTCTCACTTTGTTCACTACATAACCTCATTAATTCTGCTGTAACTGCTGGTGGAGGGGTTTCCCAACAGCCACAGATAGGTATGACAGGATAACAGTAATATTGTTGTTCAGTGTGTCTCAAAATGAATTCAGCTTTCTCCATATATCCTGAACTGTAGAACACTGATGCCAATTTAAGCCTGCTAGATGAGATATCTGAGTTTACACCAGCTGATAGCCAGATCAATGCTTTAGGTGACACTTGATTACTTTCACCAATGCTTGATGATGCTAGGGTAGATCCATATGTGGTAAAAATAAATGGTGCAAGGAACTTGAATGCAGCATGTTCTAATCTATTACCATTATCACTGAAGTTCAACAATTTTACTATATGTTGCTTAATTGTTCTAATGTTTTCATTGTGTAAATGATTTAAAATATAATTATAATGTGCACTTATGGCCCTTGCAAAGTTTAGATATTTCCAAGCCAAAACATGTTCATGTATTTCAAGAGAAGACATAAAATAGTAAACTCTGTGTTGTACCATGTTCAGTTTAACTTGAAGTCTATGGCCAAGATCATCAATATCAATTCTAAGTAAATGTTGCCTATCATTCTGTATAAGTTCACAAATATGTTTTGAAAGTTCATGTTTTGTCTCAGCTGTAAATTGCCCTGCCATCAAATTATTTTCCGGTATGATGAAATGTGAACAACGGTCATTCTGTACACAACTGTGTAATTCTAATAAGCAGTATGTTAAACATGTCAATAAATTGTGATCTTTCCATATACTTGGTTCTGTCTTTTCTATACAATGGAATAGAACTGTTTTACACATGAAACTTGATATATTGATTTCATCTTGAGGATTAAGGAAGGATTTAAGAATCATTTTCAATAGCACATAGCACCTTATTTGCGTTATATTTAGACTAAACATCAGACATCTTTCTGTCAATGATGTAGATATTCTCCATTCCAATTCAGGATATTCACTAACCTTACTACCAGTTGCAACAACAAAACACCCAGTACTGGCTGCATATTTTCTCATCTCTTGTGTTGGCCATCCGCCAATACCCTGTCGGTCTAACCAACCTAATGCTGATTGAGGCCTTGATTTACATGGATAAGCAAATACATTGTCAGTATCTAAAAATCCAGGTTGCCGTTGGTTAAGAGATGGTCCATGCTGCTGATGAGCACCCTTAACGAAAACATTGATAAATGTACTTTTTAACAATATTCTTCCTCTTGCATCAGAAATATAGTGTTCATTAGGAGTGCCGGTAAAACAAAGAGGTACATAAGGATCGAGCAGTTGTAGGAAACAATACCCGGGGGTAGTGTTTTCATCCTGTATCATGAAGAAGTTCATCTTGCCACGTTCCCACTCTGACCAGCATTGTATTATATTGTAATCACACTCAGAGATTACTACATCAGTGTCTGAATAAAGACCAATAGTAGTGGTACCTTCACTCTGACTCCCTAGGTTATATTCAATAATATTTTTATCAGTTAACTTGAACCTGATATTAGCTAAAGTCTCTCTCTGTATGTCCACTCTTCTCCTTTTCACCACCAGTCCTTCATTGACACCAATGTCATTTAATACCTCTGATAACATCAGTGAGTGATAGGTGTTCCCTGTAGGCATTTTCTTGAAACATTCTGTAATACATTTATGTAGTAAAAGAGAAAATTGTTTCAGTCAGCTACCAAATCAATGTTTTTGCTTGTTACTTATTTGTCCTATATTATAGAAAAGAACAGAACAGAAAAGCAAACCCAGACGTTATGAAACATATGATTAATAAGTTGCCCAGGTAGATATCAATTGATAAAAAAATATTGCATTTTTTTTTTCTATTTTTTTGTGGTATTTTTCTTCTATCATTAAAATTCAAATATTTGATTTCAGAATTTTGATAAAAGAGAGACACTAAAATTAAACACTCTTCAAACATTCATGTTACAATTTCTTACATAATTAATTCATCCAATATGAATGTGAAATTGTGTATATAAAATGAAGTTTTAACCTTACTTTGAATGTTGAATTTCATAGTATTTCATAGAAATAATCAAGAGAAAATATCTCTTTTCATTTTGACTAGATCTAGTTATGTGGAAATTAAGATATATATAACATCACCATATATTTTAAACTAGAACTGTGTCCAAAGGACACTGATGCCCCCACTGACAACTTATATATGGTATATAGTGAAAAAATCAACAAAGGGCCATAATTCTGTTAAATTTGGTCGCAGTGAAAATTCCTTCCTTTACTGCCATTTACACATTAAGGTTGTTCATCCCTGGAAGTTTAAGCAAAATCTGCCATCCGGCTTAAGAGAAGTTGCGTTCACAAAATTTCTACATAGTATATAGTTAAAAAATCAACAAAGGGCCATAATTCTGTTAAATTAAGTCGCAGCGAAAATTCCTTCCAATACTACCATCTACACATTAAGGTTGTTCATCCCTTAAGTTTAAGCAAAATCTGCCGTCCGGTTTAAGAGGAGTTGCGTTCACAAGATTTCGGGACGTACGGACGGACAGACGTACGGACGGACGGACGGACAAGTACAACGCTATATGCCCCCCTTTGTGGGGGTATAAAAATACATGATAGGATAAAATTTATTATGTATATTATGTATATTTCTATTTAATTAAATAGAGAATTCTTTTAAACAAATATGTGTTTTTTTTCAATTGGTAAAGGGAGACACTAAAATTAAAGACAATGTCTGAATATTGCCAGAACTACTTTCTTACATAATTTATTCTATATAAATGTGAAGCTGTATGGATAAAATTAAAGTTTTAAACTTACTTTGAATGCTGTATTTAATAGTATTAGGAAAAAACGGTTACTTTCCTTTTGACCAGGTAAGTGGAATTTTGCTATTTTTACTTCCTCTTTTGGTTTTGAATGAACTGAAAGGGAAATTACTCACATCCTGTTATGAGAGTTAATAGAATAATGTCCCTTAGGTTGTTTTTTATTTTGTCAAATGTATTCTAAAAATACATGGTAAATGTATGGTTTATCTGTAATTAATTATAATTATAATTATCTGTATATTTTTCTCTATTTAAATTATATAAAATGTATTAAAACATACATTTTTAAAGAAAAATATAATTATACTATTGTAAGAATGAATATCTCTCACTGTGAGTGATACATACTCTATTCCAAGATTCGCAGACTCGCAAATTTGACGGCAAAAGCCATCATCACTTTTTGTGTAATTTGTATGGTTGATATCAATAATGTCTTTTTCGGTATTTTAATAAATAACTTCATGTAAGAAAAAAGAAGATTAATATGTACAGTAGTTCATAAAAAGTTCATAAATTCCTTGATAAAGAGGGTTTAATGAACAATTTGAAACATTGCTGACTGATTAACTTTGTGCATGAGACAGTTTAAATTATTCTGTTTCCATACTCTCACAATCAGTTAATAATATCTCAAAAGTACTGTACTTGTATTATTATTCGCGGCAGCAAATTTTCGCGGAAAGGTCCATTTTGAGGGTCTATACAAATGTTCGCGCTATTTTGAATTCGCGGAGATGACTGCGGAAAATCATAAATTCGCGTAAACCGCTCAGATATGCTATAATGCAGTTAAATTGTTTATTGATTTTTTTTGTTAAGTACACTGAAATGCTTTAAAATGCATTAAATTTATTTAGTTATAACATCATAATCCGCATGTATATATGTGAAGTAATCGGGATAATATAATAAATGGGAAATTAGGGGACATGTAAGGGATACAACTAAGGGACTGTTAATATCTCAACATATTGATAACAGGGATTTTAAGGGCAATTGACTGTACATTTTATAAACATCTGCACATATAAATGACAAATTATAGATGTTGGAAAAGCAATGTATTTTCAAAGTATTTCAAAAGAAGTATGATTTTTGCACCAGTTATTGCTTTATGTTAGCAATTGCAATAGTCAGTTGTAACTAAGACACGCCCATCTACCAGAAGGACAATGTTGGGGGTGGGGGGGGGGTGTTAAGTTCCCTTAGTTCCCTTAAGGCCTCAACAGACGGTAGGATTTAGTTGTACAGCACTAATTGGAGATAAGATGTACAATTTTCAAAGCAATACAACACTTACATTCAGACGGTAATTCTACACTGTAGGAAACATGTAGGAGGTTTTCCTAAAAAGGATCCCTTAACATTGATCCTTTACATTCTTTACTCACTAAATACTTTGTTCGCCATGAGTAATGATTGAAACACCTCCATTTAAAATTTCTTTTAAATGTGAAGCCTGTCCGAGACTCAACCTGGGACCCTCGGAATACCGTACTGCGTCTCTACTGGCTAAGCTATCCGGCTGCCTATAAACTACCTCCCCTCCCCTAATTAGAGAACGCAGTTCAATACCGTGACATAATCATTTTCGTAATAATTTGGGATTCCAACATAACACAACTTTGGGTCTCCTGAAGAGATTTTCAACATCATTTTACCCCCATCTTACTTCTATGTTTACCTTTTAGCCCTCATTGTTCTAGAAATTCATTCATTTCACCCGTTATCAGGAGATAATTTGGTTATCTGATACTTGTCATTGTGGGAGGTCTGTAGAAATCTGTACGACAAGATTTTCAAAATGTCCTATCCCTTACATCTAGACTTAAGGTTTCCGAATTCAAGAAATAGTAGCCTTCACACATTAAGATTTTCCTGCACATCTTAGTTTTAATTCGTGTTGTACTTCAAAATCCTACCGTCTGTTGAGGCCTTTACTGACCTTAAAGAGCAATGGTTTTGCTTTGGTGCCAAAATAGCAAGGATATGTACAGCTGCCCCTATTTATATTCAGATATACATTCTCCCATCTTTCTATAAAATATATAAATAGATCCATTCCCCCAACATTTTCCCATCTTCAAAAAGTAATTTCCCCATCATTTATCCACTTATAAATAGACGCATACTCCCATCATTTTCCTATCTATCTATAGATGCATTGTCTCCTATAAAAATATGCATACCACCAATCCCCCCCACTTAGAAATGTATATATTCTCCCATCTATTTAAAGATGCGTTTTACCAACATTTTCCATTCTATTAAATCTATAAATAAATGCATTTTTCCAACATTTCCCATCGGTAAAAAGATGCATTCCCCCATTATTTCCCCACTTAAAATTAGATGCATTCTCTCATCATTCTATCATCTATCTATAGATGCATTGTCCCAACATTCTCCCATCTATACATAGATGCATACCCCCAATCACCCCCCACCCATTTAGAAATGTATACATTCTCGCATCTATTAATAGATGTATTTTCCCAACATTCTCCTTCCCATAAAACTATAAATAGATGCATTTTCCCAACATTCTCCTTCCCATAAAACTATAAATAGATGCATTTTTCTAACATTCTCCCATTTATAAAAATATACATTGTCAAAACATTCTCCAATCTATAAAAAGATGCATTCTTTCCCACTATTCTCTCATCAGTAAAAAGATGCATTCTCTCCTAAAAATTTTCCATTTATAAAAAGATGCATTGTCTCAACATTCTCCTGTCTATAAATAGATGCATTCTCTGCAACATCTCCCATCTATATAAAAGGACACATTCTCCCAATTATCAATAGATGCATTCTCCAATCTATGCAGTCTTTTATTTGCTGTGTCCATAATAATGTTATAAAAGTGTCATTCAGTACTTTAGTTTACATCATATTTCTATATATATCCCATGAATTTTGCAGGAGTTTGTTCTTGCTTTAAAAATTTTATGTGATAAAAAAAGTCTTACAATTATGTTATTTCAGAATGGTAACATTGAACTTGTTCCTGTATTGTTATGAAGTTCACCAAATGCTTGCTTTATAGCATTTCCCATAAACCGAGCATTGTGCAAAGGTTTATAAGATTCCTTACACTAATTAGATGAACTTTTATAAATGTATGTAATAATATAATTATGATATAGTTAATTGTAACATATTTTTACAACTTAAAAAACCTGACAATAATTCAGATAAAATATCTGTTAAGATATTCTTAAAATTATGTCATTGAAGGCATAAAAAAGATGATTTAGTGTTCACCCATTTACATATACATTGTATAGACTGAGAGAATGTAATTAAAAGTTGAAAAAAATATAGTAAATCATTTGTTAATTACTCAAAACATGAATAGAAATATAACAGGGGTGTGTCTTTCAGCCACATGACAATGTGTTTTGGTGCGGATATTTCAACTTTAGGATATAGGATAGACCTGCCTAATGATGAGGTTATGAAGCACGAATGCAAATTTGGGAGCCCTTCAAGCCGTGGACCAACTGGATCTACAGAGATAGGAAAGTAATGAAAGTGTCTCTTCAGACTGTGAAATTAGGACTTCAAAATCAATTAACACGAACAAAGAACTTAATAACAAAAAAAAAAAAAAAAAAAAAAAAAAAAAAAAAAATTATGGACATAAATGACGATTGAAGATTATATTTTATACATATAAAGCATACATTGTCTTTATGAAGTGTGCTTCCAAGTTAAGTGAAAATCTCCGTTCTGTATGATGAAAGCTTTTAATTCTTAATTTTTATATTCAGTACTGGCAGTGGAATTTTCAGTCTTTGCCATCAATTTAGAGCCAGGCAAGTCTGCATCCAAGCCCTCTGTGTGGCCCTCTGTGTGGTCTGACCAGGCTGTATACTGTTTTAGCTCAAATTTTGTATCTTTATTTTAAAATCCTTAAGCTTTACATAGACTGTTCCATATTCAAAGTTGGGCGAATCCATTTTTTTTTAATTTTCGGGTGATCAGTGTTAGTATGAGGACTTAATCTGGATGTAAGTTGTCTTGTAAAATGTCAGTATAAAAATGTTAAACATGTTTGTATACATGTATTTTTACAATATTGTGTTGTTCTGAATTGCATATACTTTCAATGGAACCCTTTACCATACAGTTGCTCCATACTCAATTGCCTTTATCATTTCTGTTCTCTGTTTTTGTACTCCCAATATAGGGTGGAGATTTAGATTTACCCTTGTCCGTCCGTCAGTCCGTTCATCCGTCCGTTCTCATTTTATGTCGCACGTAGCTCAAAAAGTATTTGACTTAGAGTCATGAAACTTTACAAGAATATTGGTCAGCATGTTGTGCACCTGGGTGTTTGCGTATGGATTTATTCACTTTTTGTAAAGTTATTGTAGAGTTATTGCCTTTGACTTACAACAATATCAGAGCTTAAAACATCTGATCATATATAAATACAGATAAAAATATTAGTATTTCAAAAGTGAAATGAGAAGATAAATTATACTGTGTAACTCTTTAAACTTTACAGTAGAATGCTTTGATTTAAACATATTTTATTGCCAAAAATAAGACATATACATACATGTAGACAGTTGCAATACAATGACATGACATATTTGGCAAAAGGGTTGACCCACAAGTTCTCTCAACATTAGCAACGGGTCTTCCCTGATGCAATAAATTACAATAACTTATTTTACAAGAATGACTATCAGTTAGATAGAAGTAACAAAACTCACACATATATAGTACTTGGCTTTAAAAATGATTTTAGGTAAGAAAGAACAATAAAAGTGATTGGGTAGTAGAATGCTTTAAATTCAAGTTGTCCAAGTTTTACAATTTTGTCAAAAATAATGGATTTTACCTCATTCGCCTTTTTATGAATTTGTGTCATCATCATATTAAAAATCAAAAGTGTTGCTGTATAAAATAAGATGTTTGCAAATTTGCCAAAAGACAATATTATCGTTAAAATATTATCAAAAGCCTTTCGGACATTTTCCAAGAAATGAATGGTTTAAATTGTTTTGATCATATGATTAAACCAAGTTTATGCTTATGGGTCACAAATATGGGGTTTTGAAAATAGTCAAAATATTTAATATATGTGCATAACGATTTTTATCGAAAACATTTATCTGTAAAAAACTACAATTACAGCTATGGTTTTAGGAGAATGTGGTACGTTACCCTTAAGTATTTCGTTAATGACAAACTGCATAAGATAATTTTGTAAAGATACCTTTCCCGCCATAAAATGTCGAGGCTTAATGCTCAAACTCGACTTCTTGCAAGGTATATATCAAAACATCGGCTACCTAAAGTAGGCATAATTATGTCTACTATGTCGACTGACAATTCCGCTGTTTCCTCTGTTAAACTCGACTTTTAACGACAGAAAATATAAAAATTTTGACCACAAATTCTCCTTTTATATCTTTAATAAAAAAAACAAAACAAAAAAAAAACAACAAAAAAACAAAAAAACATTACAAGCATTTTGATATTTCTGTTTTCTGTATTTATTTTACAGATTCCTTAGACCCTGGAGGGAAGAACCCATGGGGCTGAGTACAGTATTGTGTATCATAGTGACTAATCAGGGTGTAATATTTATTATATACATAGAGTTTTCACGTGCTCTTTTATGTGGATTTTATTATATAGAGAGGCTAGTCCTTAAAACTGATCAGAGAGAAGATACATTCCAGGTTTATGTGAATTGTTATTGTAGATGTTTGTCTATTCTTGTTGTTGAATATAATGTTCATCACCTTAGTGCAGTAACTTGTTAATTGCTATTAAATTTAAAAGGAGTTAAGCTGTTACTGCACTCTGGTGTAACAATATATTGTCTTGGTTGTTGACGTCGATACACCATCATGTTGGCAATAACACCACCGACTATGGTTGTGAACAGTAGTTTGAGGTGATAAAGGTATCGACATTAGATGGATTTGGTATAATCTGCAGTGTAGCCATGGTGAAATTTAAGATTCGAGAAAGTGCCATTCTTAACCATGATTTGATAAAGAAGAGATTTGTAAAAAAATCAATTAAAAATTGTGAAAACTTTGACCATCATTTACATGAATGAAACAACCTAGATTTTTTTTCTTTTTAAAACTCACACCACCATACATATATATAAAGCAGCCTTTTTAAAGGGGTACATTAAATAAATGATTTTTTCTGAAGCGAATAAAAAATATGCCAATAATAAAGAATGTTATCCTACAAGAGTAAAGATATATGAAGACAGTGTTCACTGCCACAGAAAGCATTAAACCAAAAAGCCTACTGCAAAAATCATGCTCATTACCATATCATCTGTAATTTACTCATTTGTAACATGATAAACCTTAAAGGGACTCCACTGAGGTTTTTTAAAATGAAGGGACAAAAAATATTTGTTCAAGTTTTTATTTTTGTATAACTGTTTGTAAATCTGGAGTTATAAATCTTGTGCAAAATTTCATATCATTTCCTCCCTCTGCTTCCCAGAGAAAATCAATTTTATTGGTAATTTACCTCAAAATGAAAAGCGTTGCAGCACTTTTCACTCAAATCGACTCAAAGCCCGCATAAAAAAAATTATAATCAATTTAGTACCAAGTACATTTACAAATTACCTATTACATAGTTTTTCATTTGAATAGTGAAAAAAATTCAAATTTTACACTTTTAGGATATTAGACCTCAGTGGAGTTCCTTTAACCTATTTTACTGCTGAAATGTCAAAATTGCCATGATCTTGAAAACCATGAGGGGGCTGATGTCTCATTGTTTTAGTATTGTCTGTGTTAAAATGATCTTTGTCATACATATCAATACTCTGTTGTTGTGTTGATATCATTGGACTATTGTAATCTCTTTTTGTTTACTATTTTTAAATATTTTTATCCTTGAAGAATTAGTTTCTTCTACTCAAAGAAAGTCAGTTTCTGTTAAAAACAAATCTCTTTTTTTGGTCATAAAATAGAATTGACATGTTATGCATAGATTAAATGTTTGTTTTCTCAAAAAATTAGAAACTTCCTATTGTTCTGTAATAATATTTATTTTTCAAATATAACATTACATGTTTTACTTTTTTGTGAAAAGTAAAGTATTTTAAGCTCGACTATTTAAGACCTACTTATTGTTGCATTGACATTAGCAAATTGTGACATTTCAATAACAGTTGAACTTATTGCCTGGAAAAATGCACACCTGTCTTAAGGAACATAATTGTATGTTACTGTCCAGGAAGCGTAACTGCTGCAGTGGTATTTTACTAAATTACTCCTCTTTTATGTTTTGTCCATTTAGAGAAAGTCACAAAAGGTCACACTTGTATGGATGAAGTGAAAACACAACTCTAGTATTTGAATGAAAATAGGGCATTTATTAAATGCCATAAAATATATAGCAACTAAAAAACGTTTTCACAAAAACATAACTGGGTGGAAAAAACCGCCTGAAAATAGGGCATTTATTAAATGCCATAAAATATATAGCAACTAAAAAACGTTTTCACAAAAACATAACTGGGTGGAAAAAACCGAATGAAAATAGGGCATTTATTAAATGCCATAAAATATATAGCAACTAAAAAACGTTTTCACAAAAACATAACTGGGTGGAAAAAACCGGGAAAATAGGGCATTTATTAAATGCCATAAAATATATAGCAACTAAAAAACGTTTTCACAAAAACATAACTGGGTGGAAAAAACCGCCCGTCTCAATACTAACAGATAAAGTTGATAATATACAAAGAAAATAGATTTTTCGAACACAATTAACCTCATGAATATGTTGATCAAAAGTAACGGCTTCATTGTTAACATATAATACTGTAACATATAATGTTCATTGTTAACATATAA
>NW_026858548.1:0-54630 GCF_026571515.1 Ruditapes philippinarum
TTTTCCTGTTTTTATCACGCTGACCGAACAAGAAACGCATAAAACAGCTCTATAGTCACCTATGTAATAAAATGGCGGGGTCACTACCTAAAATACCGTATAATATAAACTCTAGCCCCAAAGTTCTTTAGGTACGACAATACACACTTGTCTCCCAGTAGCTATAATATACAGTAGAATCCCTCCTTAAGACCACCCCGGAATTAAGACCACCCCGCTATTAAGACCATTTTTTTAAAGAATGGAATTTTCTGTTCTTTATATCAATGGTTACATGATCCAGAATTAAGACCACCCCGCTTATCCACTTTTAAGACCACCAGATTCGGTCCTAATTCATTGTTTTATTCTTAATTTGACCTCACTATTTAGACCACTGATATTAAAGTCAGCACCTACCTAGATCTTAAATTTGTTGTCATTGTCGGCTTGAATGCTCTTATGTATGACCTGATGCTAAATAATATTTCCGAGGCCATTAATTCATTCAGCCTATCTTCCCGATGTGATTTAGTGACGTAAAGACAGATTTGTCACTTTTATCAGTATTAAACTGAATATGTCAAAAAAATATTTATATATATATTTACCATCATTAAGCTCATACGTTAGGATGTTGATGATTGTTCGCGCATACTTCCACGCATCTTCGGTTTTACTATTCTGTAGGACGTCTTGGTTCTCACTTATTGACGTTTCATGTGGCTTCGTGATCAGCGTAACATATCTTCCTCGCTGAGATCTGTTAAAGACATTCAGTCATTCAATACTTCGTGTAAATTCGGCAAAGTTCGTGAAAATTCGGCAAAATACGACAACTACAGTACATTTTGTTTTTAAAAATATTTGTGTGGCATATCAACGTACATGTATATTGCCGCACAGTTTTAAGGGCTTATTCTTTAATATTTAAGATTATCATAATTGTCAACAACCGCAATACCTTAGAAATGCCATAACTGAAACTAATTGTATTAATTACTTTCGAGTCCGCTTCCTGGATCTAACCAGTACTGGTGTTATAAACATGGTCGTGACCAAATTAGGACTCAAACCCATGATCTTTGGGTAGAGAGGCCGACACCTTACCCACTAAGCTACCGCTCCCCTAAACACGTTTCTATTCGGAAAGTATGTGAAGCATAGGCTGTTTAGCTTTATATACGCAACAGATAAAGTATCGAGTCGTGTTTATCTCAAACACTATACATGTATAACCTCTCAAATAAACCTTGTCAAACTCAAAACATTTTAATTCATAACTTATTGTTTGCAGTAGATTCATACTTTTTACACAGCCACACGTGAAAAACGTCAAAACGTTCTCCTCCATCGAGTTCTATACAGAGGTTTGCTCCATCATTCAAAACCCCCAGTTTTTGATTTGATACCAAAATATGGGTCAAATCCACTGAAATAATAGAATAAGAGATTGGAAAAAAGATCGGGAAAATGTATAAATTGATAAAAAAAAACATGTTACAAAGATGTTCAATACAGCAAAATTGCATTAACTTTGTTCAGTACTAAACGACAATAAAGTGTTGCCGAATAAATTTTCAATATCTATAGGTGCAAAACTCTGGACATGGTTTAGTACCGAAAGTATTCTTCAGATCTATTTTTATATATTTTTGTAATGATAGACTTTCCGTGCTAATAATTATTATTATTAATTAATTTATTTATTTATTCTTTTTTCGGGGAGGGGGTGTAAATATGGCTATTTTTATCAACTGAAGTAATAAGTACACAAGATTTTTCCATTTCTCACACCTTGAACTGTGAATTAACGTGAAGTCACGAATGTGTATTGACTTTATATTTTTACGGTAATTCAAAGAAATAATTAATTATTTCTTTTTTTTTCAAGATTCTTCTTAACGCAATTTAGATAAAGACTTAGCCTATGGGCTTGTGGAAATAAAACTTTACACAACCTGCCCGTGTGATGAAACTTCCCGGAACAGCAAGCACACTAGCGCATTATAAACTATTTCACATAATTTTTATATGTAAAATGTTTAAATCAAGATAAAAAATAGTACCTTTAAATTGACGAAAGTCTGATTTACCAGCAATCATCATTATAGCTGATACTAAAACTTCTTCTTTAACGTCAATCAGTATCCATGATTGAACTATTCCACACCCATATGGTGGCATACCTTTCAAAATGGTAGAAAATACTCATTAAACACAACCAAGTTTTAAGTGTTCTTTATTTTGCAATAATACCAAATTTAGTAAAGATGAATAAACACTGTTTTTAAAAGCCGACGATAGAAGCATGTGAGATGTTGCATGCTCAATTGTATTGAACAGGCTCAATTGAATCACGATATTAAAAAATAACAAAATATTTAAATAAAATAATAGTTGGTAAATATTGTCGCTAATAGTATTACATATAGTCACATAGCTTGCCTACTTAATATTAATTGAAGATGTAATCCTGCAACGTAACTTCGTTTTTCATTGGATAATCTTGATGTTTACATTTTTAGTTATAAAGCTTTTTGACAGGTTATATGCCCCTATATAAATGGTTGCTTGAAAATATAACTCGGGCCGCTAACCTGTCAAAAATATTTATAACAAATTTATAATACAGCAAGTATCATTTTTAGAGGAAAAATAAGATTTCTTTACAAATAAACAGCAGCCGTGTATATAATTCTAAACTATATAAAAGATCACGATCATCCAATGAAAAGCGACGTTACAAACTGCAGTACATGTATTATAAAGTTTATATAGTTACACGGCTGCAGTCGATTCATAAAGTAATTTCTTTTTTTTTTCTAGTGAACAGAAAGTTTACAGTATTATTAATTCGATGTAAAGCTTGATAGGTTATACCACTATATGTAAACGATCATATGCAATATAACCCGAGTCGTTACTGTTTATTTAAAGTCATATAGAACGTGTAAAATCTTTAAAACTGTCAAACATGTATTTGTTATTTACATTTAAAGGGGAGACTGGAGCAAAACGAAACATGGGGCAAATTGAAAAAAAGATACGTATAGCGCCTTAAAAAATCGAGTCGCGAGCTGGGGAATAGTGTTGAACTTAGAAAAATCTGGAAACAAAGTGATCCCTCGGAAACATTTATCACAACAAAATTACAAGAGAATTGCAGACTCGGTTTGATTGAGTCTGTACATGAGGGATAATGAAAATGGCAACATCCCTCACGCCCCCAAAGCACCGGCTGGAGCGGTACTCAATTCTCAATACTTAATAGTGCTGGCATCAAAAAGAAGTCTTATATCCCCGACATATCCTGTCAGCAACATATATAACGATTTAACAATACTGCAAAAAATATTTTTAGATTCCATAAAATGGTGTCTCCTTAATATTGCGTTGTTCACGTTATTTATTAAAAAAAAAACCATTATTGAAAATCGTGATGCTTCGATACAGTACATAGTAAGTGTTTGAACATTCAAATTTTCAAATATAAACTTCTATTTATATTCTATTATATTACTACTCACATTCTGTAACCTTTGTTAAGCCGCAATAAGTTCGATTCTCACAATGGTAGCTTTCTGTTGTTATGTCAATAAAGGTAGAGCCTGTTCCGGGGAAACCGTCGTTCATGGCTGTATTTAAATTACAAGAGAAACAATTCAATTGTCGAAAGAAATAAATGCTTCAATTTCAAAATTTGTATTCATATACTTATGGAGTTTTCTTATTGCTTCTCATTTACATAACGTGTTAACCTTTTAATGTGATCAATTCGTTGAGTGAATTTACCCGGTTTTGGAAATTGGAACAATATATATAATTCAATGAAATATCATAATTAACTTGAGTACTTATAGATCAGATATATCAATTCAATGAAATATCAATATTAACTTGAAAACTTATGAATCAAATAAATCAATTCAATGAAATATCATAATTAACTTGAGAACTTATGAATCATATAAATCAATTCAATGAAATATCAGAATTATGTTGAGAACTTATGAATATGAAACTTATAACTTCAATCACATTTTACACCTTTCATAACATTTATGCAAATAAACACTTGTTTGAATTCCCATATTCAACAAGGAATTCTTTGATAGCTTGTGATTTACTGTAGACTTTGAAGGCGATTTCAAAAGAACTAAATAAAATTTAAAACACAAAAACTTTCAATTATGAAATTCTTATATTGAGTGCAATGCAAATTACTAAAAAATTAAAACACAAGTAGCTATTTAAAAAAATAAGAAGTGTTTTTCTTTTACTTTAATTGACAGTGAATGACATTTTTAATGAAACATTTTGTAAGATAAAAATACATGTTAAAACATTGTGTTGTAAGACAAGAATTGTAGCACAACAATACAATATAAGGCATCACTGATTAAACCATCGGCCCTAATATGTCACGGGCGTTCTAGAATTATGACATTGCTGCTTTTTCAGTTTCAGTTAAAAAGGTAAATATGATATAGAATATACTATGCTCAAAATTTGATATTAGAAAATATTGATAATTGCTACACAGTCTCTTTGTAAATATAAAATCAATTTATGTTTTGACTTCACACAAAGTAGATATGTTGTGTTTAAAACTCTAAACATTATAGGTTGCCACAGTATGAATATATAATGTCATTAAAAAAACTGGCAGTTTTTGTTGTTGTTGTTGTTTTTTAGTAAAAGACCAACATTTCCTGACATATTCAGTAAGAATTTCATAGATTTCAATAAATTTATGTGATTAAAACAATTTACTCAAGGATGAGCATAGTATATCTTTAATGAATAAAACACATAATGAAGTGGTTAAACAAAATAACGAGTACGTACCAAACAGTATTGAATATTTTAACGGAAAAGCTGAAATAAAAAAATAGAAAAGTTGACAAATAAGATCTCTCAATAGATAATTATCAAGACCTTTAATTTTTAAAGTAATATAACAAATAAAAACTAGAACAAATGCACACATCTGATGATACGCACACGCATGGCTGATTACACACGCATGGCTGATTACACATGCATGACTGTTTGTATAATAATAACTAATTTTACACCTGTCAAAGATTACACACTTAAGAGCGATTGTATACTTATGACTAACTTTACACCCATCACAGATAAAACACTCTTGACTGTATATCTATGACTAATTTTACACCGATCACATATTATACATTCAGGACTGAATATATATCAATGAGTTATTTTACACCCTTTACTGATTACACGCTCATGAGTGACTGTATATGTATTACTAACTTTACACCATTCACAGACCACACACTCATGGGCTATTGTATATTAATGACTAATTTTATACCATTCACAGATAACCAACTCATGGCTGACTGAATATTAAGTTTACACCCATAACAGATAACACTGGTGGCTCACTGTATTTCAATGACCAATTTTACACCCATCACAGATTACACACATGACTGACTGTATATTAATGACTAATTTTACACCGTCAAAGATTACACACTCATGGCTAAATGCACACGCATACGCTTTACTCATAACACGTTTATAACTTAATCTCCGCATTTAAAACTAGGAAAGGATTTAGAAATAATATGAAGTACTAATGAAATCGTGTAAAAATATTGTTCATTGAGTATAGCCTATTTACGTATGGTGTTTAATTTAAATAGATTGTATTTAATATGGTGGCTGATTTGGAAAACTTTTGTGCGTCCTGTTGTCGCTAGTAACAGCACGACAAAGCGCTTGTTTAAGGACTTTCGTCTTGTTGTCCTGTTGCTAACGATGCAAGCCAAATCGTGTTGCCGCGTTGTCACATTGTTGCTCGGCTTAAATTGAAGGACTGGCGACATCGCATGACAACGCACCGTTTGGCGTGCTTTGCTATCGATAGGACGACAAAACGACAGTGCGACAACGCGCCGTTTGGCGCATTTCGCTTACGAGAGGACGACAAGACGAAAAGGCGGTAACAATATAGGTTGTGTTGTCGCAACCGATAACGCAACGCACAATGTGTACAAAACAAAGCCATCATAATTTATGCACAAATGTTAGGATGTACTTTAATGGAAATATGTGAAATAGAAACCTTCGCTGGTGTTTGTCGTTTGGACAGCGTCTGGGATCACGTGACAGTACTGTAATTGAAAAACATCCTCCGACAAAGTGTTATTAGAACTTGACTGAATTATCGCTGGAACTGGTACCGGAAACGACTCCATATTGACACTGTAACCGTCCAGTTGTAAACATCCGGCCCCGGTATCATGTGGATCCTGTAACAATTTACAGACACTGTATAACAAAGGAAAATTTGCAAATTACAAAAAACGAAAATGAAACAAAAAAGAACAAATAGGATAAGAATAAATTTCGAATGTAGTCTGACATAAAATCTATCAAAATGTCTTTATTTTGTTAAAATCATGAACGTGGACATCACTTGAATTATTCATACTATTATCACTTTAATATGATTACTGCTATCAAAATTGCGTTAGCATCCTCAGCCATGTACCTTCATTTAATTCTTTTTTTTAAATTTTTGTACTACATGTCTTTAAATTCGAGGGATTTAATTTGACAGAAAAAAATGTTCTTTATACATGTTTGTAAGTTTTCCGTAGAGAAAAATAGATGCTAGTGATTTTTAAGACTATTCTCCTTTTTCGATGAAACCTCAAAATCTTATAAAAGTACATGTACGAGTACATATTAAAAATCAATTTATTAAAATGTTAATAACTTTAATGTGTTAATAATCTGACATCAGTGTTAACAAAAAAGAAACAGTGTTACCAACGTGTCCCGTTAATGGGAATTTTACACGAATAACAAAATTGTGCCATTTCAAATGATTGAGGTATGGATCTAGGTTTTAGTGCAAAATGTTGATCAATGCAAGATCTGCACATGCAACATAAAGTCATTAAAGAAATAGAATAAAATAACTTCTTTGTATGTGTTAACAGAAATATACATTTGTATTGTTGTTATCACTATTTAAAACCACAAATGTGACAAATACAATATCAATACAAAGCATTTAGAAAACAGAGGTTTTGACCTCCAAGTGTGATCTTAGCTTTTGAGGTAGGTCCGGGTGTTGTGCAGGGCACGACGTCTTGATATCGTGAGCATTTGTGCCAAGCTGTTTCAAATCCCTTAATTGACAAAAAAGTTATGGACCGTACATAAAATATACCCTATAACAGACCATGCAACATACCCATGAACAAGTAATTTCAAAATCCCTTGAACAATGAAAATATCATAGACCGGACAGCCCATATGAAGCTTTGATCTTGAGTTTGACCTTGCCTTGACCATATGGGTATGAATGTTGCCTTTGACACATCGTCCTATTATTATGAACATTTTTGCCAAGTAATTTCAAAATCCTACTTTGTGAAGCTTTTACATCTAAGTATGATATTGACCTTGAAGGTACATTTGTGCCAAGTAGTTTTAAAATCCCATGATCTATAAAATAAATTATTGTCTACACAAAATATACCCTATAAAAACCATGTTCAGCTTTGACCGCACAGTGTTACTTTGAACTTGGAGGTAAGAGCCTGGTTCTTGCGCACAACACTTTGTCTTATTATTTTGTCACCACAGATACCCTTCAACTGGCATATTGACCTTAAATCACCAAGTGTGACCTTGACCTCGGAGGAAAAGGTATGGATGTCATGCATGTCATATCGTCTTATTATTATTATAATTAACATTTGTGCCAAGCTATTTCAAATTCTTTGATGAATGGCTTAGTTATGGACACGACACGAAAGTATGACGGACAGAAGGAAGGACGGAGTCCATATCTATATCCACACATTAAACGTGACTGAATTACTATCTATTCACTATGGCGATACCAACATTTCATTTATCATCACCTAATTAAAAATATGTTTGTCATTTGCTTATATGAATTTGAAACCTCGTCTTTTATCAATTACTGTAAATGCAAAAATAGATCTCCTCTTTATCAGCTTTACATACTTTTCATTTTCAAGAATACTCCGGGCTTTTCAGTCGTTAATGTCAAATACATATATCTATTTATTAAGACGCATTACTATTATTTCAATAATTCCAACAATATTGTATAAACTCATTTGAAGTTAACTCAAAGTTTCTGATATGAAACAAACACGTTTACCATCAATCATCTATGAAGACAACATATCATAAGAAATTAAATACGTCTTTATATTTCTTACCTAAAAAAATTAGCTAATGGCGAAATTTATAATGCATTTCTCAGTAAAAGATTCGTTAATCATCGATATTAGCAAAACAAAAAGAGATTGTGATGACAATATGCAAGTCAACAGATATCTCATATGACCATGATTAAAATAAAAGATGTTTGACGGGTTTTGTACTGTTATTTGGATGACAAAAGAGCAGGTAATCAATTTAAAAAAAAACAAAACAATTTGTCATAATTGTGAGACTTTGATATCATTGAAATTATGGAAAATCTATGAAAGTTCTATGAGCTCTTTGCGTAACTTTGTCTTATTGCACTTATGAAATGCTTTAAGCCATATCAAATATTTCGTCAAAAACTAATTTTGTTTGTAGTGTTAATAACATAAACAATATACACCAGAAAATATATAGAAGATTAAGCAATTTCTAACCTTTTATTGTTACTTTGTCAAGTTTTAGGCTGTTTGATTTAACAAGAGCGTTGTCATTTGTTGTTGGATTGGCTTTAAATATTAACAGTCGATATTATAGAAGCCTTACCAGAAAATATTTGCTGTTAATCTAGAAGAATGCTCAATAGAAATGTCAATTTAAATTTGAAATCTTACATGTAATTAAAACCATTATCTTGCGGACGGCAACTGAACCCGTGTAGACTATGATCAGCCAACATGTCTGTGATTAATTAATTTGTCCTGAACCAAAAGGTAGACAAGTTCATTTGAGATAAAAACGTTGTCTGTACCTTTTAAAATCATTTCTACTTGTTGTTCTTTTTTGCATATGTAAACAAGAGCTGCAAAAGCAGACAGTGGGTACAACTAATTAAATACTGGACAAAAGAATATTAAAAGAAAATTAAAAACAAATATTATATTCACAAGTTTCTGTTTTAGCATCAAGAAAGCATTAAATTGTTTGATATATTTGCACCTAAAGCAATGCTTAAGGCCACGTCAGTGACGGTGAAAACCGATTTCCTTTACTCTCATAGAAAAGAAAACACTTTGAAATCTGAAGTCAATCCCTTAAGTTATAAAGATGATAAAAGAGCAAAATGAATATAAGATTTTTTAAAGCAAAATTTGAAAGTTGAAAGTAAAGATGTCTCTCAAATAAAGATGTCAGAGTAAGAAACCTTGTCATATACCTAATGTGAGTGATGACAAAGAACCGTCATCTTAAGTTTAAAAAGGTACTGTATGAAGATAGCTATAAAGATGAAAAGTTAAAATGAAATAAAGTAATTTTCAAATGAATTCAAAGTTCAAAATTGAAATAAATATTGAAAAAACAAGCAGGTGGTAGACCTATAAAGCTATACATGATGTAGGTGTTTGGAAGGAACATCTCCTTGCAATATGAAGTAAAAAAGCCCTGAAAAGATAACTTTTAGAAAACGTTTTAGAGAAAAAGAAAATTCTATGTTTAAGGGGGAAATATTTCTGGAAATTTTGACGCTAGAGTTACACACCTTTACCAAGAATAATTATTTTGATTACCAAAGAATGACCCAAAATTGAAAACACTTTTAATTCAAAAAGGGCTATGAATCCCAAAAACAATTTTCTTAATTTTCTATCTGTTTAAAGTGCCCCTGTTGACATTTATAAGAAATACAAATTATTTGTTTTAAATCTTTTGAACCTCTGTGGATTTTCTTAAACTAGTATATATTGTAGTTGTAACACTGAAACACTCCATATAGAAATTGATAATCTTGGAGGACAAGAAATTATATTACAAAAATAAATGTTTTCATTGAAAGGGAATGCACATTCAATCAATAACAATACCTTAATAACCATGTAAGGATAAATGCTGTCAACTGTATCCAAATTATCACCAAGCTCGTGTCTGCAGAAGGTGAAATGCAGCTCTGAAAAAAAATGTCATATTATATTCAAAATTATTTGCAGAATAATCTCTTAGAAACACAGGTATTCAAAAACGTACTGTTTGTTGACAAAAGTTTTGTGAAAAAGAATGAATACAAAAATGTTTGAAAACAAGAAGAACTGTATTATCTTTAAAATAATAAGATTGTTTTGTTTGAAAATATTACAAAACGTAATATTTCAAGAAAAAAAAAGTTTTTCAATGATTTAAATCATCATGGAATTTATCGATGTTTTATTCACTTTAAGCGAGTTTTTTATTGTTTAAAGACATTGATAGAATCATTTAATAAAATTCAAGGAATTAAAAAATCCGTGTTTGTTTTAAATGTGAAATACCAAATGCAAAACCTCATTTTCAGTGAAGATACTAAGTTAACGTGTGATGGTAGGTTATGGTTTTCACTTAAAATCAAATTTAAATCTTTTATATTTAATTTTACTGCTATACTATACTAGTAGGTGGTTTGTATTTACCTGTTCCTCCTGTACTTGAATGAATGTCGAAGTGTGGAACATGGCCATCAATGTTAACATGTAGGAAAGAGGGTAGACAAAGAACCAATGAAGATTTTTTAAACCCTGCAAATATCGAAACTATTCGGATTAAATTGTACACCTTTAGAGAAAGAAAAATCAGATTAAAATTTAAAACCATATTCATATTTTAGTTTTCGAGATTAACAACAACCTTGGAAAACTAAATAGATAGCCAATACATGTATATTTCGCAATCTTCGTCGCTCTTCGCATTAAATGTCAGATTCAAAAGTAAATAAATAAAAAAAGAGAACGTCAACATCCATGTTTTTCGCATTTCTTCTTGATATCATATCCTTAAATCATGCAAAGTTAAATAAATTCTATGAAAGAGTTTGTCTATGTGTCTATATTAAACTTGTAGCAGACGCCCTTAAATACTGGCAAGCAAAATGACGTACTGTAACGGGTATAGAGCATAGGTATATTTTATGGTATTTATGCAAATTTCATAAAACTGATGTGAAAAATTACCTATAGGACATCCATCAATGGAGCCAAACACTCCATATTTTCCATCAAACCAACCTCTTGTAGGAACATTGCCATTCGCTACGTGAAACTTATAACAAAAGTTTAGTTGTATTGTATATTGGTCAAACGGCCCTAAAATATATGTTCTCATCAGTGGATTGAGCCAATAAAATGAATTCTGGACATTTTTAACAAAGCTTTGGCACCATTTTGGATACGAGTTTGGATCACGAAGAGAATGCTGGGTAGTAATATTGATATATCCAATGCCCCATCCTTGTTCTGGACCTTCTGGACAACCATATTTTGACATTGGTAGAGCAAAGGGTCCATTTGGGAATTTGCTCTGTCTAATTTCTGGATAAAAAGACAGTGATACCGCAATTTGAAAACTATAAAATGTTTGTGCAATTTTAGCTGGATAATATACATAGAATTAATGTGTGAATAAAATTAAATATGCATTTTGTATTTTGTTAGATATATAACTAATGTAATTTTGTAATAAAAATTTAAACATTTTGCATATATTTCAAATATTTCGTGTACAATTCAAACAATTTGTATAAAATTTAAACATTTTGTATAGAATTCAGACACTATGTGTATAAAATTTATACATTAGTCGACAGTGAATGTTGTTTTACATGCTTTATAAGTAATGTCACGTTCATATAATACATATAATTATTTTCTTACATTTTCCGTCATCATAATTACTAGTTTATTATATATTTACCTAACGTACAAAACTATAAACAACTTACCGTATTCACATAGCAGACCAGTAGTTCCGGGTGGGCAACTACACGTGCAATCTCCATCGTCAGAATAAGTGACGACGCCATCATTTTCACACGTCAAACCACTGCATTCTGATCCTTAAACAAACCAAAAAATATTTACAAGTTCGAACAGATTGAATAACTACATATCACCTCATTTTAACTTATTTTGCCTTGTGATGGACATCGTTGACTGCCATGTCTACACCGTAGGTATGAACCCCGCAATGGACTTTTTCATATAAGAAAGCCATCGTAATGAAATGTCACGCACACAATAAATTCATAGTGCAAAAGCGGTTGTTTAATTCAACAAGAGAAGAAAGTAAATTAAAAATAAACGTAAAATATTATTGTTTAATAATTTTCATGTTAGCGTCAATTCAAAAGAAACATACGTCGCCGTACTGTAACAGTTACATTATGTAATGCCGTGCTATGGTATGAAACGCTGTGATACACTACGCTACGTAATGTTACTATGTTATATTATTATAATGTTATTTTATTTTTATGCCATGTACTGTTATGTTATTTACTGTTGAACGATGTAATAATAAGTTATATTATAAAATGGTCTGAGTATCTAAAACAGCAAATTTGATATTTCAAATAAATGTATTAATACTTACCAAATACATAATGTAGTCTCAAAATGAAAAATAATAATACAATTTCCGATTCAAGTTTCATCTCGATTTCCAGTAGGAGACACAGAATAAATCTTGGTGGCATGGCAGTATATTTGTATTTATAACAAAATAGCCCCGCCTATATCCAGTAACGCAGGTGTCAGAATATAACTCAGGAATTATGCAATAGTAACGTAGAATTGTTTGCAAATCTAAGACTGAAACGAGCACTACCGTAGGTAAAATTAACCAATATATTTCTTAGTATATCAAATTGAAATAAATAAATAAATAAACAAACATACGGCTGCTAAAATATTACATTATAAATCTCAATAAACATATTTTTGCAAATAATCTTAAATGAAAAGTAAATGCTTTCCTGTAAATATATTAGGAGCATTAAAAGTAATACCTTTGGTCATTATGCGTTTCTTTTCAATTCCATGATCTTTATATTTTATAACGCCGAGCTTTAAAGTTTTCATTCTGACGCTTCAAAATTTGTGAAAACTTGAAAATTCAGCATCTTAAAATGTAAAGATCAAGTTATTGAAAATTGGCATGCAATGATCTGAGGAAAAACTTATAATGCATTCTGTCCAATGTTCTTTGTTTCTTTAGGCTGCTAGGCCGTAACTGCACGTATACCAAATTGAAAGTAATTTAGCGGGGTTTGCTGTTTGTTGTATTTTGTGACACGACAGCATCGTTTTGCTCTTGATTACAGTACATAACACTTCCATTTGTGTCTTTTCAGTTAAGCTTGTTTTCCCAGTTGTATTTGCTATTAATTTGTAAATTGACTAGCACAATATTTTTTAAATGTAGCTGTTAGAAAAAAATCTGAAAAGTGATCCCTCGGAAGCATTAATCACAGCAAAAGTACATGAGAATTGCAGACTCGGTTTGATTGATTCTGTACATGAGGGATAATGAATAAATGCAACATCGGCCCCTAACACCGGCTTGAGCGGTACTCAATTCTCAACACATAATAATGCTGGCATCAATAATCCCGATGGACCAGATAAATATAACAACACTGAAGTGATGTAAGGGGCAACTTTTTACAGCTGCCACACGGTACTTTACATTTGTTGTTGTTAAGTATAAAATATGGATACAAATTGATCCCTCGGAAGCATTAATCACAACAAAATTACATGGGAATTGCAGACTTGGTTTGATTCAGTCTGTACATTAGGGATAATGAATAAGTGCAACATCCCTCACGCCCTCTAGCACCGGCTTGAGCGGTGCTCAATTCCCAACACTTAATAGTGCTGGCATCAATGATCCCGACGTACCAGGAAAATATAACAACACAGAAGTGAAAAAGCCAGGTTTATATATAACAACGTTGTTGATTTACTTACAAATGTAACCGATAGATATATTGCAATTATTTTTTGCGGTGTTATGTAGTATGTTATTCAAAACAGTTCCCATATGACATTTATTATCAAACAGGGAGTATAAATGAATATAATATAATTTAAAATATCATTGATTTGTGTATTTTTTTGTATATTAACAACTTTCTGAACCTTTTTATTGCATTTTATATGTTACGTTTTATATCACATTTGGGTAAAGTGATCCGGATTTGTGTAAGAATGTTTTGTTACTTCACTTTTTTCTAAAAAAATACCGAGACAACAAGATGGAATCAAAATAATGTTTTTGACAAACATTTCAAGCAGTGTGAATTTAGCTTGATAACAATAATAAATCATAAATTATGTTGGTGTAATAAAAGATGAAAAATTAATATTAAATGCTGAAAACTTAAGAATAAAATCGACAAGAACATATATCTTTTGTATATATTAATTAGTACGTACATTGTGGCTAATGTTTGTATGTATGTATGTATGTATGTATGATTACTCATTATTTATTTTTGATTTTATTAGTTTTAACTCTACGTACATAAATAATGAGTGTAATGCTATGAAGGCTTCTATTGATAGTTCGCTCTTTATACTAAATTTTAGAGCTTTTGATACAGTTCTTTCATTTCTTTAAAAGGGACTCCATTATGAAGGGTCTGGTAAGGATTTTTAGTGATGTATGCACCAGCTGATGTAGATATGAACAAACAACTTGTGTGCCAATTTTCAGCTTAATACCTCACCCCATTTTTCCAAATTCCAAAGAATCATTTTTATCGTCACGAAGGACAAAAAAATGAAAAGCGTTGCATCAGTTTTTCCTCAAATCCGACAAAAAATCGCACAAAATTTAAATCAGTTTCATTCTGAATATGTTCATTTATAGTTATTTTTTTCAGCTTTTTCTGTTGTAAGTGCTTTAGTAAATATTTGCAAGATTTTCAAATTTCATGCTCTAGCGTTGGACCTCTGTGGAGCTCCTTTATATTTTGTATCACGATGTTACTCCCAAGTTGCGAGTGAACCATCATAAACATTTTGGCATGAAGGAGTTATGAAATATATCACATTTTACACAACTGACTTATGCAAACCTAAAACAAATCAATACATGCATTTTAGTTTAATTGCCAAGGATTTATTCGGTACAAATTGATTTCTGATTTGCGTCAGAAAACTCACTAATGTATCCGTTCTTGCCTCTTTAACCATCGTCTACATTGTGACACTAATAAGGGAACTTCAGTTGTCATTGACTTTGAATGGTCTAACAAGCAGATATAATGTATAAATGATTGGATGTTTCGGACACAAATACCTCATTAGATCATGTCTCGGAATAAGCAGTAGTCAATGGAATGACAGATACAAATGTCAGGTCAATTTGCAAAAATATTTCTTTTAGACTAGATGAGTGCAATTTAGACAATGTCTAATTTCATGTACATATAGCCCAGTGAAATGGTCAAAGGAATTAGAGCTATTTTAAAAGAATTATGAAATGAGTAATAAACTAGTTTTTTTAATATTTATTTCGACTCTTTTTTGTAGGGGCATTTTTCAGTACTTTTAAAACTCATAGCTTTAAAAATGATTGTTTCTATATACATTTTCTATTTTATTTTTAAGTTTTTGTTTTAAAGAAAGTGTGCAAAATGCAGAGGTGAGTTTCAAAGTATTTTTTATTATTAATTTTTTTTCAGTTTAACTTGAGTGATTAAATGACATTAGTGTACACACATGCCAGCGTCTCTATCAGCAACGCGCAAAACATTACTCAATGACCATTTTTGCTTCTTCTTTTTTTTAGCATTAAGTACAGATTTTATTGACTTAATAGTTCTCATGAAATCAAATTATTACTTTGTTGACATTTATGATTTAGCTACTATTTTGACATCAAATTTCAAGTCACTGATAAGCATTTAACATGCTCTAAATTTATCATTTTAACGGTATAAACACACGTTGACCCTTTCTAATAACAAAATGTATTGCTTTCTGAAGTAAATTATGCAATTAAAGATCTATCATACGATTACCGGGAAAAGTTCCCATTGCGTGTGAAACCAAGGTTACAAACATACTGTATAATTATTTTGTTACGTTTTCAATTTTGGCGCACATATAATAAAACAATAAATATCATGGTAGACTTTTTTCGAGCAGACATTTAAATCTAACAGCTTTAGGGTAATTACCAGCATGCATTTTTTACACCGGGGTTTAGTAGGTTTCTTTTGTGTCGGCTGGTTATTTAGTGCAGCTGACTTCTTACAATAACCTTATAAGGATAAATGTAAGATTATAACTAGCTTTCGGTATTTTTTGATACCAAAAGTTATTCAAATTAGATAAATGTTTCGAAAAAAATGTGTTTGACAAAAAATTATGAAAGCGTATTGACATTGAAGCAACCAATATTATATGAGCCGTGTCATGACAAAACCAACGCGCAGTCTGATTGGGATCCATGCTGTTCGCTGTCAGTTTCTTTACTTGTAATAGGGTGCGGATGCGCAGGCTGGTCTGGATCCATGCTGGTCGCAAACCCATTATGTTGGTTTTGTCATGACGCGGCCCATATATCTATATCTTCTATGTAATAGTTGGTATAACGTAAAGTATATTTCAAATAGGTTAATATAAATTGATTGGTCCCCTATCATCGAATAGACACTTAAATTAGTCATTGAAAACATCGTTGTTTCTAAGGTTTTGTAACAATATTTAAAATTTGATGACTGACAATACTCACAAAACAACTTCATGTGAAAATGGTATAAATATAAATTGTGTCCTTCTCAGAAAGCTCTCCTATATAGTTAAAATTGTTATTATAATAGATCCTTAAATTGACTTGTTGTTTCTTGTTACATGAGGAAACATTAAAGATATTTTATACATTCAATCTTGCCTGTAATAAAATAAAGTTATTACAGAAATATTGACAGTTTTGTGATTTGTTTCTCTCGTGTTTAAGATTTCCATTTACATTGTAAGAACGTTTTTGAATTTTATGTTTACTTTGCACGAGATGTCGTTGAAATATTAAGAACTTAAAGTTTAACTACACTCCTTATGCTTTTCTTAAGTTGATTTAAAAAAATTAAAGGACAACATTCAGAATTTATGGAAAGCTTTCTTGTTATGAAGTGCTAATCAAGTGAACACATTTTTGTTTTGAAGAGTAAAATGTGATACAAGCGATTTCTTGTTATATATGCAATACAAGTAACACACATGTATTAGTTTAAGCCAGAGCGGCTACCTGAGTAGAATCAATGTTACTCGTTAGCTATCTGAATGAATTCGTCGAGCGAAAGAATCCCATGTACCTGAAGGGATTGCAGCCAAAAGCGTTGAGCAACAAGTGGATTTACGTCAACGACCTTAGCTACTCGGCAACAAACGCCCCAGGTTGTGTCCAAAATAAAAATGGTATCCAGTTATAAGTATGACATGCGAACTGGGTTCAATTGTATATTTTCATTATACACTATTTAAACATGAATTTTCGAAACGTATCTTTTTGAATCGTTGTCGAAGCTCTGTTATTATTAGAGAAAGTATTGTAAAATTAGAAATGATGTCATGGTGGTATTGTATCATACTCAAACGTAAGATTTGTGTAGATTTAGTGAATGAATAAGTTATATATCAAGCTAGAATCTCTAAAACTGTCAGTCATGAGTACTGACGAGTTATCCCATTTTGTAGTTTTAATTTTAAGTATAACTTTATATTAACTTTTACTGAGAAACTATTTTTTCTTATAAATTGCCTATATCTTATATGTATTTTTGTTATTTAAAGATCCTGTATGTTTTGTGATTGATATTGTTACTGTGTGTTTAACCACACTTGCAAAAAATTATATATGTATATAATTATGCAAATAAAACAAATTTTCAAACATCGAAGAATATGTA
This sequence comes from Ruditapes philippinarum, assembly GCF_026571515.1. Classification (NCBI taxonomy): domain Eukaryota; kingdom Metazoa; phylum Mollusca; class Bivalvia; order Venerida; family Veneridae; genus Ruditapes; species Ruditapes philippinarum. The sequence goes on from NW_026858548.1 coordinate 17,882, forward strand.
ATATATGTACTGCAAATATTTGTGCACATTATATTTAATCAATAAATTACATGCATCCATTTCTTATTGGAAAATTTGACTTAGAATTTATAGAAAATAAATTTCTAATTATCTCCCTTTATTTACATGAAATGTTAAGTTGGGTAATATCTTTATAGATAATGCTTATTGGAACTTACAATATTGACAAATCTAAATTTGAGCATCATATTTATGAAATAAAACCATGAACAAAAATTGTGTTACAGGATCTTTAAGCTTTACATATGTTCGAGCAAGTCCAAAATATATATGTATCAGATTCTTCTGATACAAAAAATATAAAGCTAAGGTTTACAAATTGCCGGTTAATCGCAAACGTATACTTAAAGAACAGAATTTGTTTTTACCACCATTACAGAAGAATATTTTATAATAAACTTTATGTATTCATTTTAAAGATATCGGAGTCAAAACATAAAGATTGTTTTCTATTATAAAGATGTCTTTTTTATAATTTGATATATTCATATCCATATCCGATAATTCCAGCTGTTGCAGATAAAGTTTTATGAGCATCTGATTATGTCAAGAACAATGAGCATTTAGATTCAACGTATGTCATCAGATAAAAATACATGATTTTGAATATAGATTTGTCAATAATGCAAAGTGATCTCTTTTGTGATGAGTCACAGCACAGATGCTAAATTGGATGCCAGTTACAATGTTGTATAATACTTAAATTAAATGTAATGCAAGGACATAGCAAGCTGCTACTGTCAGTTATTGTATCATGCATAATCTTTGCAGTTCACATGCAAGATAGTTGTTTTGTCAGTGAGAATATTGCAAATTTAACGTGTCTTTACCGTATTATATTCTCTTATTGTACAAAAACTTCAAATAAATTGGTGCAATATGTTTTCATGCAGATAACTTAGGAATGTATAGTCAAGTATAACAAATATTACAAATTTCTGCAAAGAAATTACTCTTTTCTGTTTAATGTTTATAATAAAGGTGTACAATGTTTTATATCCAATCTATTGAGCGGGTATATATACAATACGTGTAAGTTTTCCTTTTGGGAAAATTAACTATTTATATTTTTATTGAGAGTGTAGCAGTTCAAATACTTTCAACTTAATTTCGAAAAAAAATCTTTATTAAATGTTGCTAAATTATTAAAGAATTGTCGCACTTTATATGCCAGATTTTAACACATGCATTTATTTAATCATCTATTTGAAAATTTGTTTTTGCATAAACTCGCAGCATCATCATAATTTCCTGTCCATGTCAAAATTGAAATTAAATCGCGAAAAGTATCTTTGTCTATGCCAACGCATCTGCCAGCATGTTCATTTTATTTCCGACTTTAAACTCAAATGAACTGCTTAAACAACGACTTTTGGCAATCAATTATTATATATCGATTTCTCTCACACTTGCCCTATTCATTTTTCAAGGTACCGGTAGCAATTTAATAAAAAAGTAGCAAGGAACCAATCATTGTGATACATGCGCCTTATCATGCACATGAACGCGCAGCAGACGTCATGTTTCCGGTTGAAGACTGGATATCTTAATTGAAAAAAATGAATGTTGATAATGTACGTTATACACCATTTCTTCTTGTTTAAGGCATATTACGCCATAGAAATATATATATTTATTAAATCTTAAGAGATATCAAACATATGTTTATAATAATGTTTTTAGAGCATATTAGATGTTCAATAACTTAGAAAAGTAGCGCTGAATGTACAGTAATATGTCGTAAATGTAGCAAAATGTAAACAAAGTTGTATTTTGACTTCCATACAAATCCTTTTTCGTTACAATAATATCAATTGGCAAAAAGAGCAAAGGAAGCGAAAGATTACCCGTGTATATGGAACATGAGTATTTTTTGAAACTGTAAAAAGACACCAACAATAAAAAGGTTTTGGGAAACAAGAAATAACAAAATTTCTGAGGCATAATTGGCCTTTTACTTTGCATATTTTGCTAGGTAAGCTATTGCACTCATTCTATGAACATTACATTTGAAGATGATCTTCTGTCAATTAATAACTTCGGAAAATTTTGACGAAATATATGCTAAACTTTTTTTAACATATTAACATTACAATGACCAGTTATAACATGGAACACAATTTATACACACAATATTATCTGGTTTCTAAAAGGTCAATATGTAGCACAATGTTTATATTAATTACATTCAGTGTCTAGACATGATTTTACATCCTTTTCAGAGAAATTCTTCTTTTTTACTCAATCTGACGTGACAGTTTAGTCCTTCGTCCAATTATAGAAAGGATTTTTGTCCAAAACAACCGGTCATTAATTCAACATACTGGTTAGTTAGACAGTTTCCTTCTCAGTAATAATAGAAGTCCTCCTGTTCCTGTTACTTTTTCAAATCGCAATGACAATATTTTGTTTCAGTCACTGACAGAAAAACTTATTGAATCTTCGAAACTAATGTATATAATAGGACAACCAGGGACTAATTTGAACAGGTATTTTTTTCTGAATAAAAAGCTGAAATTAAAGTTACATCAAAGCTTGAATAAATGACCTTTAAATGAGTTGGCATTGCAATAACAGATGACATGGTGGGGAAACTACAATATGTAAAGATTTATTGTCCTGACACAAGCAAGAATATTATCGTAATTACAGGAACTTGCGTGAAAGATATTTTAATGATAATTATTTTATTTTATTTATCGACAAGTAAGCGTGCCGTTAAATCTAAAACTTGTATGATATGCTTTTCAATATCCACGGAATCAATAATGCAAAGAATAAGTATAAACATAACGTACGAGGGTTGTCCCAAAATAGCTAATTATTGTTAAATTACAGACAAGCAATACACAAAATCAAAGAGAATTGTACATTCACTTGATCAGCATCCTTTTTGAGTATAATGTCGAAATAAAATGAAAGTAAGGTGTTTCATATAGATAGGTTTGTCGCTGTCATTTATTTAAATATATCCTATTTATGCTGCAAATTGAGATTTAAATTTGCGCATTACATATTGTAGATCAAATAACATTATACCTACATGTCTGTTTGTGCAAATTGGAATTATAAATTATAAGAAATTAGATATAAAGCCAATTGATAGTTTTATAACATATATACATTTGTGTATATATAAATCAATATTTAAAAAAAAACTTCCACCTTTAAAGAGTATACGGGACACAACATTAACATTTTAATAGAAAGAGGAGTATAATTGGTAGGAAAGACTTTCTACAAAAACACACTTTAAATGTCAAAACTTGACTTGTTTTCTGAGCAATCAAACAATAGAGCAAACTTGTGTAAACTTTTACAATATGTTTTGCAATAACACCGCAATCTTTGTGAGAAATAAAGTAACAAAAAAAACTATGAACTTTTCTTGAGATATCAATTGAAATATAGAACCCTAAACCAGAAACGTAACGTCTATCGCGCGTTCAAGTGCACGATTTGAACTCCTGTATCAGATTGGTTACTTTTATTCAAGCTATCATATTGACTTGATACCGGTGCTTCAGAAATTGTCATCTAAGATTTTTTTTAAATCGATATAACAATTGATTGTCAAAGTTCATAGTAAAAGAGGTTTATTTGAGTGCATTTTTTGAAAGCAGACGAACATTCTACAAAACGCATGATGACAGAAAAAGATGTTCTGTGTGATTTAACCTTAACATTGAAATGAGGACAAAGCATTGATATGCAAAAGATAAATGGTATGTTAAGAAAGAGTTAAGAATGTAAAATTAGCTGATAAAAAGTCTTACAATTAGTGTACCATCTATTCATGCTATTTTTAGTTCGACTGTATTGGAAGCTAAAGGCTTATTGGAACATTCCTGAAATTATTGTAAAGATATTTGTTCATGGAAACAACGGCTTGTTCCTGACGGGGTTTGAGCCCAAGTGGCCAGCAATCCTAAGCTTACTTGTACAACGCAATAACCACTGGGCCACGCCGCCACTCAAAGCATACCATTTATTAACATTTGTATAATAAAAACAATCAAATTGCTTATTTTCATGAAATGCTTTTGGCCTACTGTATAGACATATATAAAGGCTGATTCGTAAAATATGTTTCTAGTAAATAAAATAAATGAAACTGCGATCATGTATTTTGACTTGGCTTATTTTTAACAAAGTTTTGAACTGTCTGGTCTTCTTCAAATCATACAGTCATTTCATTTTGTTGCAACTGACGAGCACTTCACTGGTAATAATAATAAGAATGTGGAATGCTTTGGGAAATTATGTCAAAACCATTTTAAACCTGAATATAAAATTCATATATAACAAAAACTATTACTATGTATTGATCTGTCAATTTGTGGAAATATCTTTAATCAATAATATTTAGCGTCTACACATAAATGTACACCTGTCTGAAAAAAGTCTTCTGTTTCTCTAAATGTCACGTTTTTTCCCTCACACAATTTGTTGCTTATTTCGAGACGTGATTTAATAAGGAATCTGTGTCCGACAAATAAGCAGTCACTTTTTCACATTTTGGCTCATTTGATCGTTCGTAATCAATAATTATAGAAGTACCCTGTTCGTTTGATGTTTCTAAAAAATATTCACAATGCAAGGATAGAAAAAATAACTCCATTTTATTTCAAATGAATCAATAAATTTTAAGATATAATAACCGTAGCAATAGGCAAGTATGTCTGTACAATTAAATTCAGTCCATACAATCTACATTAGTCCACTTGAAATATCAGACATAAGATGAACAAGGAAGGGCAACATCTATTATATTCAGAACCCTTTATGGCCAAAAGCAACTGCACCCAAACATATTGTTCTTATATTTGGTAACAATTTCTTATACATGTAAGAAATCTTACAGAAATGTCGAATAATGATGACAAGACATCATTTTTAAAATTAGCATAATTTTCATATATGAGTGTTTTAAAAGACTAGTAGTGTCATTATCGTTGTAGAATATTATCTTAACTAAACTAACCACAAACATGATGAATACTGATAAAACACGAAACAATTTAGACCTTTTAATCATTATGCCTATCAAGTAAATGTTTTCCGAAGAAAAAGTTACAGCCGATCAAATCAATTATAAATGATTATCTGTTGCACCTATCTAAGGACTACAGGTAACAACATAAATATAGAAATAATAAAAAAAACACGAAAATGTCTGAGCGTCTAGTTGTGAATTGTGTTATATTAACATTCTTAATATTTTTTAAAATAAAACCATAAAAATACGTTTCGAGTGCAACACTATTTCAGCGTATGGTTTCATGAATCCAGTATATGAAAACAATTGGCATTGCTCTTTAAAATATCCAAGTGTTTCACATCTAAAACAAACAAACAAAAACAAAACTTAATTTTAGAAAACAGTCTATAGCATCTTTCTTGACAATTAAGTGTATACAATATTACATGACTCTGAATAAAATGTATTGCACACAAATAATTCAAAACAATTTGAAATGTGATACAGGTTTTATTTACATCGACAGCGATTCAAAATACAACAATTTGCAAAACATTAACGTAACAAAGTTGTCTCATACGTGACCTTCTGTTTATTGCTGAAGCTTATATTGAATTTATAATATTATCATAGGTTATGTTGCGTATAAATGTGATAACGGCAACATAATACATCATCATTTTTCAATAAAATGGCATATTGTACTCTTATCTAGATATAAAGGTTCTGTTTTTGTTAAGGCATGCGTGCTGCCGGGAATCATATTGTATTATCTGTTATCAGAGTCATTTGTTAACGTTGGAATATATTCCACTGGACATTCATTTTCAAACTGGCAGTTCTTGATATGAGGATATAAGATAAATTGGCTTCATTTACCATGCATGTTTTTAAATTTCCATACACTATTTACAATCGAAATATTTAAATATTAATATATGTTATTGCGATAACTATTGTATGCTTTACATTGAAGACATTGTCAAGAATCCCAATTTTCAAACTAAAAATGCATATTCTATTATGTATTCTATTATGTATGTCAATGTATGAAATATTGTGCACTTAATATAAAATTACAATATGTTCATATAATAGCGCATGCGTATAAACAATTTTAGATCAATCATACCTTCTATTGAGTTGCTTTAACATATGACCCCTAAAATCTGAACAATTCAGCGATATTTGCATGTCATTTTAGCGAGCGACGATATTCCCTAAAAATATTTTCAAGTTTAATAACCCTACAAGAAATCAATAATATCATTGTTATGCAAACTATACTAACATTTCTACATGACTTTGCATGGAAAACTAAGACAGGTTAACAGGTTTTACTTCTCTTTTTTTCTTTTTTCCAAAGATACTTCTTGTTTAATTTTGCTTGAATGTAGCTGAAGAAGCCAGGTTTATATATAGCAACATTGTTGGTTTACTAACAAATGTAATCAATCGATATACATAGGTAGTACAACTGCCTTTTGCAAGTTTATTATTCAAATCAGTTCCCGGCATGGTATTACATTTATTATCAACCAGGGATTATGAATTATATACTGTATTCCTAGAAATGTTCGCGGATACAATATTTCGCGTTTTTCAAAACGTCGACATTTTCGCGGAGACAAACTTTCGCCTATTTGTAAAAACAGCGAATTCCGCGAATATTAAGTCGCTACGGCCTAAATTTGAGTTTTTGGAGGATATGGTATAAACTTTCATGTATTTGATGTCCAAAATATAAAACAATAATATTAAAATAAAATTTTTCCTGGTCTCAACCCCTGTACCCCTGTATATGCGCATGCAGTATAACCTACTTTCCATTTATGAATGCCACATTAATGATTCAGCAATTTATGCAATTCATGATTGACCTTAAAATCTATAAACTAGAACAAATGTATTACTTAAAAGTAGCAAGAAATGTACCGTTTTATTCTCGGTCCAGACGTCTGGATTTATATAACGGTTATGTCATGCTTCTTTAACAGTATCAAACTGTACATAACGTTCATTATAACAACATTACAGCTGTTTATCAATAAAGCACTTGATCACTTTTGTACTATAAATAAAGGATTACACCTAAACGTCGTGATTAGCAAATAACGTCAATAAACATGATATTACTAATAATCGACATTTTTTCCAGGGTCTTTTTGTTATGTGCCTAATTGCAGTGTTCGAAATTAGCAGTAGTCCGATAGTCCGACTACCAAACTTCATCACGGACTACCAATATTTCGCAAACAAAAGCCCGACCGGGCTACCGAATTTTCAATAAACAACTATTTTTAACGAATGAATTATCCGTCGTACTCGTCCCATGCGTGCTCGATTGTCCATTAAAACAATGATATGATTACGCGCCGTACACTGTAACAATGGGAGATCACTCTGCGGAAGTGTTAATTTTGTTCCATCAATTATAGTTCGCAGAATTTCCGATCAAGCATCCCTAGTATCCAAAATAACTTTCGCACTCAAATTTTACGCCGGGGTTAAACCTGGTGTTAAAAGAAAGTTAGACAGCGAAAACAAAAGTAAGAAGTAATAAGAATTGACTCGCGAACGTGATTTTCAGCCATCGTGGCAGAAAACACGTACTTGGCTTGTACACGAAAACGGAAAAAAAAATTGTACTTGGTGTAAGGAAATCAACCCGACCAGCGATTCATCCTTCGTAAAAGGATGTAATAATTTAAGAATTGATACACTTAAAACTCATGAAAAAGCAAGCAATACTTACGTAGTGCTGACAGACATGTTAATGTTAATGAAAAGTCGACTTCAGAAGCGACTTCATGCTTGACACAGCATAAATCTCAAATTGGCCAGCTTTCCATTAAAATGAGAACAGCACATTTCATTGCTAAGCATCACAAATCTTTCTTAGATTATAAACATATTTGTGAACTTGACAAAATGAAAGGTTTGGATGTTGGGACATCATACACAACAGACAAAGGGACTGCAACACTGCTGCAATCTATCTCCAGTGTAACCAGGAGAGAGGTTTGCCAGAATATTGCAAATGCTTAATTTTTCTCGTTCACTTGTGACGGTTCCAGTGACTTTACAATAGATGATTATGAGTCTATTTATGTTCGTACGTGTACAAATGGGACCATTCTGGACCAGTTCTTATCCATTGGTATTGCTGAGTCTGCATCGTCAAGGGACATACATGACCACATTTGTGAAACCTTTGCAAGGCATGGCCTAGAAAATGAGTTTAAGACCAAGCTGGTTGGAATTTGTTCAGATGGGGCATCAAATATGCAGGGTAAAGATTAAGGGCTTATTGCAATATAGAACTGATATCAGCTACCCATGGTACAATGTTTTATTAGAGAGACATGAAACTACTTTCTGAACCACTAGTAATTTTTTTTAATCTATTGCTACAGTAATTAAAAAAGGCCTACAGAACAACATTGTAAACCAAGTCAAATGTGTATTTGTTTGAAACTAAAATAATTTTTTTAATTGACTATTGTTAACAGAGTATTTTTATTTCAAGGAAATCATTCAGCCATTGGTACGACTAAGCCTAAACCTACAGAAAGATGACAAGACCCTTGCGGATTCTCACTGTCATCGACACAGACTGTGCTGTCACATCTTCCAGAGAGGTAATTTAATGTGACATTAATATATAAAATAAAGTTTAAAAAGATTCAATTAAACAGATTTTAAAAAATACATAATACATAGATTTAAAAGTCAATACACAAATTAGCCAAAAATTATACAGAAATAAATTCTTAGGTTGTAAATAACATATAAAAGTTTTAATGACTGTTTAAATATATTTTCAAATAATGATAAGTAGCAGTGATTTCAAATGATTGATTTAAAAGGGAGTTTGAGAACATAAAGGAAGTAGAGACAAGGGTATACCAAAGCCTTCATGTCAAGCAGAAAGGGCGTCAGTCCTCTGGTTATGTTGCTCAATTAGTGAAATATATTCTTGGGCATATGGCCAGTAGGTTTCCAATATCTTCAATCATTGGCACTACAGCTATAACTAACTTGAAAAACTGGCCAACTGAAAAGTCTGCCATTCAAGGTTTGAAACATGTTGAGAAATTATGAACATGTTTTTTTGTTGTTGCTTTTAGTTTGATGTTGATAGTTTTTGTTTTAAATGCATATTGTTTCATCAATTTCAATCATCAGTTATTGTTGTTTTCTAATGAAATTTTAGAAATTTATTACTTTATAAAGTGTAGAGTAATTGTAAAGACTATTATCCATCTTAAAGGGATACGCAGGCAAAATAATGACAAAAATATTAAACTGATCTTATGTACTCAAATCACACTAGAATGACATTTCTTAAAGTTCCAGGATGAATTTCTGTTTTAACTCTATATATATACTTTGGGTTTAACGCGTAAATATATCTATTTATGTTGAACAAAATTCAGGCGCCAATAGAATCACCGAATAGTTTTAAAACAAGTCTTGTGACTTGAATACACCCTTGAAAGTACAATAACATGTATTGTGGATATTGTATGATTTAAACAAGTTTTAGACATTCATTTGACATGTTTTTAACGTTTCCAGAGTTCACTTTGACGACTATTATGAAATCCTAGCTCTCTTACCTGACCCACGCGGGTCAAGTTAGGAAACCACCATTTTATTCTTGATATGGAGAAAACATTTGTTCCTTTGACTGTCTAATGTATTTATTTTGAGGGCATTTACAGAATAATGAATGAACAATTCAAAACTAAGAAATAAAACATTTGCCTGTGTCTCCCTTTAATGATAGACACATTAATAATAAAATGACAAAACAAAATCTATTAATTACAATCATCATGTTAACATTACCATTATACATTAGACCAGACTGCTAATGACATCAACAATTTAATCAACTTATCACCACTTGATCTGTATTTTGAAATTTTATATTATGGTTCAGATGAGATCAAGACTGCAATTGCTCACTTCCAGTCCCTTCTTGAGACATCTGGTGTTGAGGTAGACCTAATTCTTGGTGAATGGCAACTACTCAAAAATCTTGTCACACAGAAGTAAGCGTTTTAGTGAATTTTGAATATTTGACTACCAATAAAAATTGTTCAATGTTGAAAATGATTTTTTCCTATGTGTAACATTACTTCTAGATGATAAATCTTATTTAATTCATTAGGTATGGAGACAAGATGCAGGAGCTTAGTTGGAAAGCCTTCCATACATTGAGACAGGATGGCCTTGAGAATTGCCTCACCCTTGACCTATTAAAAAATGAAAGCTCATGTTCTATTATGAAGTTGAACAAGGGAAAGAGGAGACCCCGTATGAAATCCTCGACAGTGAACGACTTATTGACTGTCAGTTTGTTATTACCATCAGTCAGCCAATTCGATCCAAGAAAGAGCATTGAACATTTTTTTGCTAACTTCATACTTCTTTTTATATATACTTAAATTTCATTAGTGAAAAAATACAACTACCTCATGTCAGGTTCTGTTTTAGTATCACATACGTATGTATTGATTTTTTAAAACTAACACTATATAATTTTTTCTCAAAATTGAGTAGTAAATCATTTTCAATGTAGTTTGTGAGTTAATATTTGAATTTCAGAGCTCCTATGGTCGGCCGCAAAGAGTAGATAGTTACGAGAGAAAGAGAGAAAGAAGGCAGCAACTGTTACAGTAGTCACAATAGATGATGGACCTGAGGAAGATGAGGCGCAAACTGACCTTCAAGAGGTAATTGTTTTACAGCTTACTAATTAGTTATCTCCTTTTGAATTTTTTATTGAAAACATTACTTTGAATAGCAAGTAAATAAAGCCTTGTAAATGTTAATATTATTATACTTTTTACAGGATGTTACAGCAGTCCTTGGCAAGGATTTATAGCCTGATACATCTGATGATGAAGAATCTGATGATGAAGACATGGACTATTCAGAATCTGCAATCGACAGACATCTGTCTCTTTATACCAGAGAATGAATTTATTTTCAGAGGATAAATTATGAATGAAATAACTCCGGACTTTAAAAAACTTATTTATCCTATCCGAAAGTTATGTGACTTTATGAAGTTGTGTGACGTCACAGAGTTCTTGTGTCACTTATCGGTGTGTATATATTGCTGTGTACTTTTCATCCGCAATGTAAATATGGATTACAAGCTAAAACATGAAGTTGTTTAGCAAGGAGATGAACTTTACATAATGCTGTACACATTTCTTTAGCACCTGTGCTTATATGTTTTTTTTGTGTAAGTAGATTATAATAAATATTCTATGTTATGAGTCAAAGCACAGATGCTAAATTGTATGCCAGATCCAATGTTGTATACTACTGAAATTAAATGGAATGCAAGGACATAGCGAGCTTTTATTGTCAGTAATGTTATCATGCATAATCCTGCTTTGCAGTTCACATGCAAGGTAGATCTTTTTGTAAGTGAGGGTACGTGACTTTACCGTATAATATTATCTTACTTTACAAAAACTTCACACAAATTAGTGCAAAATGTAATCAAACTTAAGAATGTAAAGTAAAGTATAAAAAATATTGCAATTATTGTAATTTTCTGCAAAGAAATAATTCTTTTCTGTTCAAATTTGAACTACAATGTATTATGTCCCATCTATTGAGCAGAAATATATAAAATACGTATAAGTTTTTCTTTTGGGAAAATTATCTAATTATATCTATATTGATAGTGTAGCACTTAAAATGATTCCCACTTAGTTCCGAAAAAAATCTTTATTTAATTTAAATGTTGCTTAATTATGAAAGAAATGTCGCACTTTTTATGCCAGATTTTAGCATATGCATTTATTTTATCATCTATTTAATTATTTGTTTCTGTTTTTGCATAAACTCCCCAGCATCATCATAATTTCCTGTCCATGTCAAAATTGAAATTAAATCGCGAAATGTACCTCTGTCTATGCCAACGCATCTGCCAGCATGTTCATTTTATTTCCGACGTTAAACTCAAATGAACTGCTTAAACAACGACTTTTGACAATCAATTATAACATCGATTTCCCTCACACTTACCCTATTCATTTTTCAAGGTACCAGTAGCAATTTAATATAACACGTAGCAAGGAACCAATCATTGTGATACATGCGCCTTATCATGCACATGAACGCGCAGCAGACGTCATGTTTCCGGCTGAAGACTGGATATCTTAATTATTGCAAAAAATGAATGTTGATAATGTACGTTATACACCATTTCTTCTTGTTAAATGCATATTGTGCCCTAGCAATATATATTTATTAAATTCTTAAGAGATGTCAAACATGTGTTTAATAATGTTTAAGTAATGGATTTTGAGCATGTTAGATGTTTAACGGCTGAAAATTGTAGCGCTGAATGTGAAGTAATATGTCGTAAATGTAGCAAATGTAAACAAAGTTGTATTTTGACTTCCATACAAAATACTTATTCACTAAAATTATATCAATTGCCAAAAAGAGCAAAGGGAACGAAAGATAATTCGTGTATATGGCAAATTAGTATTTTTTGAAACTGTAATAAATAATCATAAATAAAAAAGGGTTTTGGGAAATAAAAAATAACAGCATTTCTGAGGCATAATGAGCCTTTAACTTTGGATATTTTAGCTACGAAAACTATTTTAAGCTCATTGTATGAATATTACAGCGATGAAAGATGATTTTCTATTTCGAATTGATACTTGTGGAAAATTTTGACGAAATGTATATTAAACTTACTTTTAATCTATTAATTTCATTCACATTGACCAGTTTGACTTAGAAAATAAACTTGTTTGTAAAATGTTTTTCAGTACTACAATAAGTTTTATGATAATTATTTTATATGAAAATTACTTCAAAATTGAAAGAAAAAGCATAACATTTTCCACAATTTATACACACAATATTAACAGGTTTCTGAACGGTCAATAAGAAGCACAGTGTTTATATTAATTACATTCAGTGTCTAGACATGATTTTACATCCTTTTCAGAGAAATTCTTTTTTACTCAATCTGACGTGACAATTTAGTCCTTCGTCCAATTATAGGAAGGATTTTTTGTCCAAAACAACCGGTCATTAATTAAACATACTGGTTAGTTAGACAGTTTCCTTCTCAGTAATAATAGAAGCCCTCCTGTTCCTCTTACTTTTCAAATCGCAATGACAATATTTTGTTTCAATAACTAACAGAAAAACTTATTGAATCTTCGAAACTAATGTATATAATTGGACAACCAGGAATTAATTTGAACAGGTATTTTTTTCTGATTAAAAAAGCTGTAATTAAAGTTTATATCAAAGCTTGAATAAATGACCTTTTAAATGAGTTGGCATTTCAATAACAGGTGATATGGCAAGGAAACTTCATTATTTAAAGATTTATTGTCCTGACACAAGCAAGAATATTATCGTAATTACAGGTACTTGCGTGACAGATATTTTAATGATATTTATTTTATTTATAGACAAGTAAGCGTGCCGTAAAATCTAAAACTTGATAAGAACTTTTATGATATGGTTTTCAATATCCACGGAATCAATAATGCAAAGAATATTATTTTCATAAACAATATAACATATAAGGGCGTTTTTTAAAATAAAGAGAAAAAAGTCGACGGAAAATTATACATGTACTTGGGTTGGCCCAAAATCGCTAATAATTTTTAAATTACAGACAAGCAACACACAAAATCAAAAAGAACTGTACATTCACTGTATCAGCATCCTTATTCTGAGTATAATGTCGAAATAAAATGAAAATAATTATGGTGTTTCATAGATTTGTCGCTGACATATATTTAAATAGATCCTATGTATGCTGCAAAATTGAGATTTGAATTTGCTCATTACATATCAATATACCAACTTGTTTTTTTTTTTGGTGCAAATTGGTATAATAAATTTAAGTTTTTGACTTATAAGCCCTTTGATATAAATCCAATTGATAGCTTAGTAACATAAATATTGTTACGCTAGGGTCCAGCTATATGGTACCAGGCCCCTTTAATCCTCTTAAAAATGTAGTAACGTGATCAAAACTTGGTGATCAATTATCGTACTGGACTGTAGAGAACGATATTGTATTTACGAACAATGAAAGGATCACAAATATAACAATGTTCTATATAAAATAGAAATTGTTAGGATTAGGGGGACTGTTGATACTTGATTCGGATGACTGTCAAAGTCTATATAGATCTATTTGGCTGAAATATGCTATTATGACATCTGTCAATAGTGGGCTACTCTGTATGACTCTGTATGGCTAGGACACTGTACTCCACAGTACTTGATAACACTTCCTTACTTCTGGAGGAACGCCAGTTTTAGATTAAAATTGAGTCACAAAGAAGAAAGACTGTTCACAGTTAACTAATTTTGATTAGTGTTAAACTGTTATTAAATGAATTGTCAAATATTCAAATAACAGTATTGTAAATAACATCAACACATGTATATAATTCAGTCTTAAATATCCGATAGCTATGTCTTACATAGACTTCACCTAAATTATTACCGCGACTGCCGTTTAATTTCTATTCAAAAATATGACAACGTAAATATAAAGTTTGGTCGAGTCAGTGACCGTATTAATGTGTAACAAAAAATGATAAAGATCTTATCAATTATTTTTAGACAATAATTGATTAAATGTAAAATAATAATCTAAAAGACTATGTTTTATTTTGCATTAAAAATAAGTAAAATTTGCCGTTCAGAAGAACACGGCAATAATGTAGACTAACCGAAAGTTAAATGAAAACTGACTGAAGTTTATCGTTTTCTGGCCTATTTATACCAAATCTGAGAAAAACGAACATAAGAAGGTTCGAAAAAAATGTTCAACTGTACGTTTTTGCTCGGTTGACAATGTTCGACGTTCGAAAACTGAACATTTGACGTTCGGAAACGATCAATTCCATACACAAAGAACGCTGTCAACCAACCGAACGTCCGAACATCAACAATTCTTAGCTAAAGTTCTATGAAAGTTTACATAAAATACGATAAATTGATACATATAATATTTATAATAATTAGTACCATGGATTGGCTATAAGTTTGTTGCTTTTGATGATACATAACTTTGAAACAGTTTGTTTACTGAGTTTAGGCAGCAATTGCTATTGACAACGGAAGTCACACAACCCATAATGCATCAGCGAACAACAACAACACATGTCAAAGTTTATCGAGTAAAATTACGATAAATGCTACTTTCTAGCTAAATGTACGCTGATTATAAGAAAATATGTAAACAATTAATGAAATAAATCATTACTCTTTATAATTCTGACGTAATTTATAGTTGTCAGTCCCCAAAATTAACACAAAAGTGTTTATCGGTACATGTTAAATGTAAACAATGCCGATAATGACATACGACCTGAGTTAACAAGTGAGATTATATCATTACCCCCCTCTTATTAAGGCAAAGCTCCTGCTGCCGTCTTACAATAACAAAAATAATGAAGTTTATGCACCTCTAACATAGTCATCACAAAACTCGGGCATTGACCTTTAAGACTAATAATGTAGGGAAGCTCCCTTTAAAGTAAAAGTACTATCTTAAGCATACGAAACACAGATAATGAAAATTATGCATGTTATGTATAGGCACATGTGAACAGTTTATGCACATTTCTCCTTCATTGATTAACAATAGTTTTAAATAGTCAATAAAGTTAATTTACACCAACGTTACACATAGTGTTCATCAATAATGATAATAACGATTAAGTAATATAAATAGCACCAAGGTCGATGTCAATGTCTATAAAGTCCATTTTCAATGTTTATATTCTTCACATTTTTATATTTCAATATGTTTCACTTTTAAATGTACAGTCTATATGTGTTCCAGATATTCATAATAATTCGATTCACTAGTTCATTGTCTATGTTGTAGATAGCCATGTTATAGTAATTAACACAGTAGTAATTAACACTGTTTAATTCAAATAAATGTTTGTCACTATTTCACAAAATAAAATATCACGTACAATGTCATATTGTTTGTTGTTGATTTAATATATATGTGTATGTTTTATGCTGCACGGCTTTACACTGTCAAAACACATGTGAATAAAACGTTAGTCACGACTTAAGAAATAAAATGTCACAATGTCACATTGTTTGCTTCATGTTAAATGAGTTTAAGTCTCATGTTGGAAGAGTGGTGACAGTTCATTCATTTACTTTATTCAAAATTATTATGTTCATATTTCCTTTACTACGTTTTTTAATGGCTTATTTTCCTTTCCTTTGTTGGTAGTTCTTTCCATTTGAGCAATCTTTCTCTCTATCCGGGCCAGTTCGTCTACGATCTTTTCATGCGTCTTTTCTTTGCACCGGATGGCTCGGGTGTTACTATTAATTGCCTCTACTATGTTCTTCATACCCTCCATAGTAGAGGAGGCTATAGACTGCAGTGCAGCAGCGATCACACCGTGATCTTCATCCAACCTAGGTCGCTTCCTAGGTGGCTCCTCTTCACCTGCCCCATCTGTCTGTGTCTGAACAGATGCCATGGATGGATTTACATTAAAACTCTCTGTTTCCCGTAATAGGGGGTCGTCATGGTTTAGGTTGAGCAATCCAGGGAGTAAATTCTCGGAGTCTCTCTCATCCAAGCAAGGAGTACTCTGGCCAACCGTTGAGCCAGGCGACCTGCTTCTGATCACTGGGGTGTTCATAGGGGCTGTGGTACCGGGCACTTTATGGTGGGATTCGAACCCTCGCCAGGTAGCGTGGCCGAGCGGTCTAAGGCACTGGTTTTAGGCACCAGTCTTCTCGGAGGCGTGGGTTCGAATCCAACCGCTGCCACCATTAAATGTTACGCTACGGTCCAGCTATATGGTACCAGGCCCCTTTAATCCTCTTAAAAATGTAGTAACGTGATCAAAACTTGGTGATCAATAATCGTACTGGACTGTAGAGAACGATATTGTATTTACGAACAATGAAAGGATCACAAATATAACAATGTTTTATATAAAATAGAAATTGTTAGGGTTAGGGGGACTGTTGATACTTGATTCGGATGACTGTCAAAGTCTATATAGATCTATTTGGCTGAAATATGCTATTATGACATCTGTCAATAGTGGGCTACTCTGTATGACTCTGTATGGCTAGGACACTGTACTCCACAGTACTTGATAACACTTCCTTACTTCTGGAGGTACGCCAGTTTTAGATTAAAATTGAGTCACAAAGAAGAAAGACTGTTCACAGTTTACTAATTTTAATTAGTGATAAACTGTTAATAAATTAAATTGTCAAATATTCAAATAACAGTATTGTAAATAACATCAACACATGTATATAATTCAGTCTTAAATATCCGATAGCTATGTCTTACATAGACTTCACCTAAATTATTACCGCGACTGCCGTTTAATTTCTATTCAAAAATATGACAACGTAAATATAAAGTTTGGTCGAGTCAGTGACCGTATTAATGTGTAACAAAAATGATAAAGTTCTGATCAATTATTTTTAGACAATAATTGATTAAATGTAAAATAATAATCTAAAGACTATGTTTTATTTTGCCGTAAAATAAGTAAAATTTGCCGTTCAGAAGAACACGGCAATAATGTAGACTAACCGAAAGTTAAATGAAAACTGACTGAAGTTGGTCGTTTTCTGGCCTATTTATACCAAATCTGAGAAAACGAACATAAGAAGGTTCGAAAAATGTTCAACAGTACGTTTTGGTCGGTTGACAATGTTCGACGTTCGAAAACTGAACATTTGACGTTCGGAAACGATCAATTCCATACACAAAGAACGCTGTCAACCAACCGAACGTCCGAACATCAACAATTCTTAGCTAAAGTTCTATGAAAGTTTACATAAAAATACGATAAATTGATACATATAATATTTATAATAATTAGTACCATGGATTGGCTATAAGTTTGTTGCTTTTGATGATACATTACTTTGAAACAGTTTGTTTACTGAGTTTAGGCAGCAATTGCTATTGACAACGGAAGTCACACAACCCATAATGCATCAGCGAACAACAACAACACCTGTCAAAGTTTATCGAGTAAAATTACGATAAATGCTACTTTCTAGCTAAATGTACGCTGATTATAAGAAAATATGTAAACAATTAACGAAATAAATCATTACTCTTTATAATTCTGACGTAATTTATAGTTGTCAGTCCCCAAAATTAACACAAAAGCGTTTATCGGTACATGTAAAATGTAAACAATGCCGATAACGACATACGACCTGAGTTAACAAGTGAGATTATATCAATATATATATATATATATAAATCAATATTAAAAAAAAACTCTCAGCTTTTTAAAAGTATACGGGACACAACATTAACATTTTAATAGAAAGAGGAGTATAATTCTTGAGAAAGACTTTCTACAAAAAAACAAACAATTTAAATGACAAAACTTTACTTATTTTCTGAGCGATCAAAAATAGAGCATACTTGTGTAAACTTTTACAATATGTCTTGCAAAAACACTGCAATCTTTGCGAGAAATGAATTTACAAGAAAAACAATGAACTTTCCTTGAGATATCAATTGAACTATTGAACCCTCAACCGGAAACGTTACGTCTATACTCCTGTATCAAATTGGTTGCTTACTTTCAAGCTTTCATATTGACTTGATACCGGTGCTTCAGAAATTGTCATCTAAGATTTTTTTTTAAATCGATATAACAATTGATTGTCAAAGTTCATAGTAAAAGAGGATTATTTGAGTGCATTTTTTGAAAGCAGACAAACATTCTACAAAACGCATGATGACAGAAAAAGTGTGATTTAACCTTAACATTGAAAGAGGACAAAGCAATGATATGCAAAAGATAAATGGTATAATAAGAACGAGTTACGAATGTAAAATTAGCTGATAAAAAGTCTTACAATTAGTGTACCATCTATTCATGCCATTTTTAGTTCGACTGTATTGGAAGCTAAAGGCTTATTGGAACATTCCTGAAATTATTGTAAAGATATTTGTTCATGGAAACAACGGCTTGTTCCTGACGGGGTTTGAGCCCAAGTGGCCGGCAATCCTTAGCTTACTAGTACAACGCAATAACCACTGGGCCACGCCGCCACTCAAAGCATACCATTTATTAACATTTGTATAATAAAAACAATCAAATTGCTTATTTTTGGCCTACTGTATAGACATATATAAAGGCCGATTCGTAAAATATTTTTCAAGTAAATAATATAAATGAAACTGCGATCATGTATTTTGACTTGGCTTATTTTTAACAAAGAACTGTCTTGTCTTTTTCAAATCATAGTCATTTCATTTTCTTGCAACTGACGAGCACTACACTGGTAATAATAATAAGAATGTGGAATGCTTTGGGATATTATGTCAAAACCATTTTAAACCTACCTGAATATAAAATTCACATATAACAAAAACTATTACTATGTATTGATCTGTCAATTTGTGGAAATATCTTTAAATCAATAATATTTAGCGTCTAGACTTAAATTTACATCTGTCTGAAAAAAGTCTTCTGTTTTTGCAAAATGTCACGTTTTTTCCCTCACACAATTTGTTGCTTATTTCGAGACGTGATTTAATAAGGAATCTGTGTCCGACAAATAAGCAGTCACTTTTTCACATTTTGGCTCATCTGATCGTTCGTAATCAATAATTATAGAAGTACCCTGTTCGTTTGATGTTTCTAAAAAATATTCACAATGCAAGGATAGAAAAAATAACTCCATTTTAGTTAAAATGAATCAATAAATTTTAAGATATAATGATCGTAGCAATAGGCAAGTATGTCTGTACAATTAAATTCAGTCTATACAATCTACATTAGTCCACTTGAAATATCAGACATAACCTGAACAAGGAAGGGCAACATATATTATATTCAGAACCCTTTATGACCAAAAGCAACTGCACCCAAACATATTGTTCTTATATTTGGAAACAATTTCTTATACATGTAAGAAATCTTACAGAAATGTCGAATAATTATGACAAGACATCATTTTTAAAATTAGCATAATTTTCAGTGTTTTAAAAGACTAGTAGTGTCATTATCGTTGTAGAATATTATCTTTACTAAACTAACCACAAACATGATGAATACTGATAAATCACGAAACAATTTAGACCTTTTAATCATAATGCCTATCAAGTAAATGTTTTCCGAAGAAAAAGTTACAGCCGATCAAATCAATTATAAATGATTATCTGTTGCACCTATCTAAGGACTACAGGTAACATGAATATAGAAATATAAAAAAACACGAAAATGTCTGAGCGTCTAGTTGTGAATTGTGTTATATTAACATTCTTAATATTTTTAAAATAAAACCATAAAAATACGTTTCGAGTGCAGCACTATTTCAGCGTATGGTTTCATGAATCAAGTATATGAAAAGGTTCGTTTCCATAACATTATTATGTGCACATTGACTTATAAAAAATGGCATTGCTCTTCAAAATATCAAATGTTTCACATCTAAAACAAACAAACAAAAACAAAACTTAATTTTAGAAAATATTCTTCATCATCTCCCTCGACAATTAAGTGCATACAATATTACATTACTCTGAATACATAATAAATATGATACAGGTTTTACATCGACGAAGATGCAACATACAACAACTTGTAAAACTTCCCAAAACATAAATGTAACAAGTTGTCTCATATGTGACCTTCTGTATATTGCTGAAGCTTTTATTGAATTCATAATATTATCACTGGTTATGTTGCGCGTAAATGTGATAACGGCAACATAATACATCATCATTTTTCAATAAAATGGCATATTGTACACTTATCTAGATGTAAAGGTTCTGTTTTTGTTGATGCATGCGTACTGCCGGGAATATATTGTATTATCTGTAAACAGAGTCAGTTGTTAACGTCTAAATATATTCCACTGGACATTCATTTTCAAACTGGCAGTTTATTGATATGAGGATATAAGATAAATTGGATTTATTTACCATGCATACATTTAAATTTTCTTACACTATTTACAATCGAAATATCAATATATTTTATTGCGATTACTATTGTATGCTTTTTATTAAAGACATCGTCCAGAATGCCAATTTTCAAACAAAAAAAAACATATTCTATTATGTATGTCAGTGCACAATTATAGATCAATCATACCTTCTATTGAGTTGGTTTTACATATGACCCCTAAAATCTGAACAACTCTTAGATATGTTCTGTTTAAACTGTTTATATGTTACATACATATTTATACACACACATAAATTTTCACAATTTTATATAAATACATAAATGTAAATATACAAAAGGGTTGGGCTAATGGTTATAACACCATTTCAGGGGGCCATTCCCTAAGATATGTTCAGCGATATTTGCACATGAATGAAGCGACGATTATCACTAAAGTTTTTTATTGTAATATATTGACATGATCGTCTAACTATTCACAAGCTGAACAATAAATAAATATAGACAATTAAACTCTAGTGATGAAAATAAAATACCGTATACCGATATAATAACTTGTGTTTATTCAAATGAAATTACTGTTTACTTTTGCCGTTTTGGTCAAAGACAGATACTCGTTTTCAAAATGAATATTATCTTCAGAGAATATTATGAAACAATAAACTCATTTTTATAATAATAATCAAGGCGAAATAGATTGTGATAAAATTATTACTGACTACGCACAAATAAACTGAATATGATAGATTCATAAATTATATCATGTAATGATAGGCATCATATGGACAATAATTTTGATTCAATCGCTTCAGAACACATTAGAAGATGACAATATTTTACTTGTACTTTTCTTCAGTCTGAATGGACAGAATTGGCCATTTATGAGAAGAAATAAACGCACCACGATCGCGTGCTGATCTGCAATACTTTATTTCAGAAATCAAACTTTTTACATTTCTTCGTCTGGAAAGAAATTGCTATGACATATGGTTAACAGAAAAATATAACATTACTTTCTTGAGTGAGAAGAATTGTTTTCCGGATTAGCTTTCTTTATTTTCCACACGGAAATATAAACAGTTTTATAGTGAGGAGTCACGCGCAACTTTTGTATTTTCTTTTAATGGAAACTTAGCCAGAAGATTTATAAAAGTCATTGTTAATTTTTTATATTTCAGGGTAGAAAAGAGCATTTCTTTAATTCACATAATGCGTCATTTTAGTGCAATAACGGAATATGTTCTTTTTAATTTAATAGCAGTTAATCAGTTATTGCATTATGGTGACGCATTGTTTTTTTCTTTTCAATTTATTGCTGTACCATTTGATAGTTAAAATGAATTCAGTTTCCATTTAAGCCAAGTGCCACGGCCTCTCCTTAAATCAAATAAAGCTAGATAAAGCTATACGTATTTAGGTCCAATAAAAAAGGCAAATTACAATGTAATTGTCCATTTCGCATTTAAGAGTATTAATTTAAAACATAGGAGGTGAAGCTTATATTTTTATATAAATTGCTTAAAAATATCATATTCATAATCGAAGTAAAAATATTTTAACAAATAATATTCTCTAAAATTTAAAATTAATTGTGTGATGTGAACTCTCAAAATCAAAATTAAATTTAAAGAAATCATTTTTTAAAAAGACATTATGTCCATCTTAGGGCTTGGAAAGGTTAAAATGAAAATAAGTTTACATTTTCTTTGCCATAATTACTTTAAATTTTAAAAATAACTTCGTATGAATGATAAATAACTCTTGTGGTCCAATGAAATGTCTATAGATATTCATCGGTTTTTACCTGTAACGTTCAATTTATAAAAAAAGTGGGGCAGTCTTTTTATGTTTAAGGCCGACATATCTTTTATCCTGAACATTTTTCAATATCAACTGTTGGACAATTACAAAATGATAACAGTCAATCTTTTGTAACATTTAATAAATTCAGATAAATTTGACAATGAAAATATGAGCATAATGGCACTTTAAGATTTATCACCACTAAGCGCATGGCGTTTGTTGCAGATACAAGCTTAAAGCATACATATAGCAAAACTATTAATAGTTTAAGATATTTTATCATGATGTTTGAATATCAAAATGACATTTTGTTTTTCGGTAAGGCTGATACAAAGTAACATTTTCATCAGACTCGCTATAATTGATGTCTTCAAATGTAATGCATGACTTGATGAAGATGGTCAAAAATAGCCCTTTTTTGTTATCATTGATTTAGTGGTCTGCGTATTCAAATTCAAACTTCATTGTCCTTTAAATTTAACAATAAGAACTATTCAAAGGGTGCCTAGTCTTGCAGCTGTATAATATATTTTTAAAATTAGGTTAAGATTGATATTTCTATGATAATAGTGCTCTTAAGTTGATTTAATCACACATTTTTCTAGTAAATAACAATTATATTGTAATTTACAGAAGCTTTTGTATGTATGACTTTAATATGAAATCGCATAGATACATTTTTATGTTACAAAATATAATTGGTACTTCATCTAACTTTTGATACTTTCATCATTTTATAATCACAAAGAGACAAATGTTTAAGACAAGACGATTACTTCTATAAGGTTTGAATCATTTGAAAATTTGCTTGGAGGAAATGCACACATTGTGATGATTTTATCAAATAAACATTCGAAGTATCTTGTCACTGAACTTTCTTGGAATCATTATTAACATTTTATAGCGGCTGTAAAGCATTTGTTTTATTACATTGTGGCTTAGAATTAAATATTTTCCCCTAAATTTTGATACATGGATTGCATGTAGTTATTCGAAAAATCGTATTGAAAATAAATACCGGTTGTTCTTTCTTAGGTATATACTATGTTATTTTCTTTTTAATTTCTTTTTTCTTTGTATTTCTTGGCAAAAGAAGTATCAAACTTTTAGCTTTCAATAAGCTCTGATATCAAGATGCGTAATCACAGATGTTTAATGTGTTGGAAATGATCATATTCATTCCAAATTCGCATGTTTTATACAAGTAATAAAATATCGAAATTACATAAGGTTTGATACTTTGAATGTCTGTTTCTTTCTTCTTCTGAAAAGACCTCATTTTTTGTAAGGAAATTTGAATTTTATGTTGATATTGCACGCCATCCTTGTTGAAATATTTATTACTTTAAGCTTTACGACATTTCCAATCTGCCTCCTAATTTGATTTTAAGACAATATATATGACATGATAAAATCCAGTGAACAATTCATTGCATGTTTTCAATGATTATTGTTGGGTAAAATTATCATCTGGAGTGCAAATCATATAAAAAGTTGCTATAGAAATGGATACAAAAAACAGTTTGTTACAGTTTACTTTACCTTCCTCCAATAGAGAACAAACAATATCATAAACAAATATATCAAGTGTATTCCACAAGTGTATATATTTTGTAACTGTATTGTATGTGAACGTTTTGACGTAATTATCTTGAGATTTAAACTTACAAATAATTTTATTAACAGTTAGATTACAAATATACAATTAGTTTGTCAAAAAAGGGGTGAAACTTAAACAATTTACAAATATTATTTTGGCATTTTCCTAATACAGTCATATGAGCTTCCCTCAATGTATCTGTCAAATTGTATCCGCACATTGACAATTATGTCAAGCAGTGAACAATATTTACAAATAGGTCTAAACATAATTGAGTGTAACATTATTGACTAAGTGGGTCTAAAACTTTGTCAAATGCTAAATTTTTGACTTAATGGGTCTAACACTTGATTAAATCTAAGGATAACACATTGAACATTGAGTATGCAATCAATTTATGATATATATCTAATTGGAGTGTGTTCATAGATGTTGGATAGGAACATCGGTTAAATAAATCATTTTCTAATTTATTGATTTCATGTGTGTGAAAAAAATAGTACTAAAAATCAAATTTAAAATTATAATACCTCAGTGTGTAGGTTTCTGTCTAGCTGCGTGTAAACCAGACTGTTTGTACTAGAAACTAGTGCTTTATTTTTCAATGAGTTGATTATTGTTTTGCCCAATAGTGGCAGTGATAAACTGCTATATTGGCATTTGTTATTTTAATGAGTCATTTGTCTTTAATTTGAAAATATAAAGGTTCAGGGTTGCTTTTGAAGGCTAGTTGCATATACAAAGAAGTCTTATTGGTTATTTTACCACCACAAGCGACATGTGGGGGAGAGCCTGTTTGCAGTCACCATGTCGGTTGGTTTATAGATCCTGAAATTTGTCTGGCCTAATTTTGTTATTCATGGATGCATTTTGAGACTTTGAGGTCAAACATTAAATATGTAAATATGTTATGACCAAACGTTTGTTATTCATGGATGGGTTTTGAAACTTAAGTGTCATCTTTTCGCTCTGCTCAATATCTAAAGTATCCTTTAACCTACGAACTCCAAGCTCAATGTATGTCTCGCTTATATCAAGACACAATAAAAGATTGCTGCCCAGGGTTCTGTTTTCAAGGTCACTAATATTAGAATTTCTCTTTTCCTTTTTTAGCACACCTGTTTGATAGTGACATGGTAAGGCTTTCTGATCCCACGGTGTCTGTCATCCGTCAGTGCGCGCGTTCGTCAATCTACATTTTGCTTCAAACAACATCATCTCTGAAACCGCTTGGCCAAATGCAAAGAAACTTGCCTGGGATATTCTATGCATAAAGCTCTTTTACAATTGTTCAAAACATTCAATTCCATGCAGAACTCTGGTTGCTATGGCAACCAAAAGGAAAAACTTAAAATAATTTCTGCTCAGAAACCACAAGGCTTAGAGTTTATATATTTAGTATGAAGCATCATCTAGAGAACCTCTTACAATTTTGTTCTAATCATGGCTCTTGGGTCAAAAATGACTCCGCCCCATGGGTCACAAGTTGTATAGGAAAAGCTTAAACAATCTTTCTGTCTGAGTGAAATAAGAATCTCTAAAGAAAACCCAACGCGGCAAAATTGAAAAATGTTGCAGGCTCGGTTTGATTGACCTGTTCATGGACGGTACTGTCAAGTGCAAACTACCATCCACGCCCCCTAGCACCTAGAAACCACAATACCTAGCATTTAGATATTTGGTATGAAGCATCATGTAGAGGACGATACTATGGATGTCACTGAATGACGTCATAGCGGAATCCCCTTCTATGAAAATGTTTTTACTTATGATTTTTAATTATATATTATGCATAAGATTTTTCAATAACATGTTTTAAAATGGTTTGATTTATAAAACAAATACTTATTCTAACTGAAGCAGGTGCGGAAACATTTTTAAAAAATCGATTTATTCCGGTATTTTTGGTAAAATAACACAATAAATATTCTTTGACACTCGTTGTTGGCGGCCATTTTGAACAGAAGCGTGTCAGTTGACCTCCTTATTTGGAATGATGCGCGAGTATTTTCAAGTATTTTTAACTTTCCTAAAATACCAAAACGAGGGTAAAAAACGCTTAAGTATTTAAAAAGTATTTTTATTTTTTAACTGAAAAAAGGCAAACTTTGAACAATTGTGTAGGTATATTAAGTTAATAAAAACCTTTCAAAACACCACATAGTATTTTTAGCCTTATTCAATTCGTTTTGTATCAATAATTTATGAAATTAATGCATTCGCTCTACCTTCGCTGTCCGTGTGAATTGACCTTCAAAACGAAAGTTTGATTTTTATCTGGGGAATTTCATATGAAAATTTGCGACTTGGGATTTTTTGGAAAATCGAGTCACTGATTAATGGGATTATTAATTTTTAAAAAAAACTTTTTGTAATTTTTTGGGGCCCAAAATTTTTAAAAAAAAAATAAAATTTTAAAATTTTTACAGGGGGCACATCTACATTTTGGGCTTATTTTTGTATATGTTTTAAATTCTTTTTGCACCAGTTTTAAAACAAAATTTTTTTTTAAAAGTTTATCATTTTTCAGTTTCCCTTTTGGAAATTTTAAAATTTTGCAAATGTTTATCTTAATTCCTGGTTTAGGGTTTGGGTTAAAAAACTAAATGTAAAAATTTTTTCGGATGAAAGGGAAAAATGGGTTAGTGTTTTTTTACACCAAATATAAATTTTCCCTTTGTTCTTCTTAAAAAAAACTTTATTTTTAAAAAAGAAACAAAAAAAGATATTTTCTAGGCAATAATGAAGAACCTGAAAATTATCCCGGATTTTTGGACATAGCCATATAAGTCAAACCCTCAAGTCCATTGCATTGGATAAGCTGGGTTCAATAGATCTATATTGTATACAGACATGTTCCAGTAAGTTTATATCTAGATGTTTTGAACTTTTGCTAGATTCAGAGCTGAAAGTTCAAGATACTTTCCATGGGAAGATTCTCCTCTCTAAAGTTGGCCAGGCCTAGAGAAAATGAAAATTTGGTAAAAATGAAATGTTTTATTGCAGAAGCAATAACATTCAGGACCTTTTCGTGAAAACAGGGCCTCAATCAAACCGATCCTGCAACCATTTTCAATTTTGCCGTGTTGGGCTTTTTTAGGGATTCCTGTTTTATCTTTTTATAACATTGAAGGTTTATCATAAAATTTAAATTTAAGTTGATCCAATCTTCAGGTTTCAGGCACTTTAATCTTTACTTTTTAAGCAAAGATGGAAGAAAACTGGGAATTGGGCAAAATTCATCCTTTAAATAAAACCCAATATTATAGTTTCATTGAAAATAAATTTCCATTTTTATCATCAAAATTAAAATTTTTCTTAAAAAAGTTTGGACACCTTCCTATTTATTTATGGTAGAAAATTTTTGTTAAATTCTAATAGTTACATTATAAGATAATAAACTCTTTTTAGAACAAAATGATAGAAAATTGACCCAATTATTTTTTTAGGACGTCCAGTATTTTCCAAAGAAGAGACGTATTGACCAAGCAAGTTTAGTAGAAGAGATTCTGACTTTCCTTGTTCATGTATTTCCCCAGTTTTTTCTCAACCTTACAACCTTACTTTTTCGCTTAAAATTATGCTAGATTTTAAATTATAGTACAAAGGATTTAATAATTGAAAGCCAGTAACTCTTTACATTTGATTTTAAACCAAACTATCAATTAAAAATTTTAGGAATAAAGGATGGATATTTGAATTTTTTTAAAAACAAATGGATATTGTGTGTAATACCCTTCAACATTTTAGATTTGAAAAAAAGAAAAAAAATTTTTATTTTTTAATTTTTAAAAATTTCTTTTTAAAAATTTTCTTTTTTGCTTTGCTGCATGGAAATGGTTTTTGCTATTTAAACCGTTTGCTTTTCGCAAAAATTTCTTTGGGTTCATAAACCTGCTTTTATTTAGTTAAATAAATAATTCCCCGGGATCAGGAAAAAGGGTAGAGGGTGTCAGAAATTCCTTTAAAAGATTTTTGTCCCATAAAAAAGTTTAATTAGGAACCAAAAATGAATTTTAGGTGGGTTTTAAAAGAATTTTAACACTTTTGATGATGTTTTAAAACCATGAAAAATAACTAAAACTTGGGAAACCGTTTTAAACGGTTTAAATTTGGGTTGGGGGAAGTGGAACCACAAACTGAATAAAAAGAAAATTGAAAGCAAAAAGTTTACTGGGAAAAGAGTTTCTCAAACTTAAATGGTCATAATTTTGCCCAGAACAATAAATAACCATGCTTTAACTTTATATACTGAATCAATAAGGATTGGGAAAAAATTAACTAACAATGAAGTGTTTAATTATCAAAAAAGTCCTGGTTCAATCAGATTGTAATCAAATTTAATAGAACAAAAGTCTTTGGAAACAGATCTTTTACCTTTTCGGAAGCATATAAAAAATCATTAAAAAAGTTCTTAATCAAGAATTTAAGTTTAGAAAATTTAAGCACAAAACCTGGGGGTCTTTTAAATAAAATGGTTTCATATAAGTTGCCAATTCCAGTTACCAAAAATTCCTACCAACAAGCCTGTCATGTTCTCCCCAAAGCATAAGTTTTGAATGGGATTCCTTTTAGATATAAAATGGCAACATTCAAAAAACGAAGAAAACTTAAAGTTATCTGAAAGTATTAAAGAAGGAGAAAATAAAATAAAAGATTTAGAGAGTAATTTGCAAGTAACTGTAGCAAAACTGAAAAGTTGTAAAACTAAAGTGAAAAAAAAGAAATGAATGAAAAGTGTGAGTACTTGAGTGACTTATTAAAAGACATAGATATTAAGGAAAGAACTTTATATGTTTTTGATGAAAATAGTAGAAAATATACACATTCTTTAAAACATGTGTTTATGAACTTCTTACACATAATGTTTCTGCATCAAAAGTGTCAAGTGTAATAAGTGCTGTATTAAAACTGGTAAGTGCTGCTGCTAACAAATTGCCTTGTATGTCTTCTGTTTTACCAATGAATATTCAGAGACTAGATTAAGCACATACACAGCTTTGTGAAATTTTCTCAGCCAAACAGAATACAACATTAATGACCGGCGAAACATCAAAATTTGGGAGTAAGTATATGGGCTTGAAGCAGCAGATGAAGATGGTAACTTATGGGCATTAGGTTTACGAGAAATATAAACTAAATCAACCTGATAATACACTGAAAGTTTTTAACAAATACTTGGTGATTTGGAATAAAAAATGCACTGTTTCTGGGTTTCTAAAAGATTCGTGATCATAAAATAGCCACAAGTCCGCACAGGGACTGCAACTGAATTAAAAATTCAATGATTTCCTCGAATCTTTTAGAAAAGAAATAATTACATTTTTAAATACACCAAAATTATTTTCCTTTTAGTAAGATGAGAAAAAAAAATTTTCAGCACTTTTGTAAAATTTCTTTAGTGGTCTTGTAAATTCTGCTTAAAATGATGAAAAATTGTACCAAAAGGGGTTAAAAATGAATAATTTGATGGCAAATTACCCTTAGCAGACCCCAAATATAAAGAATATGACTTGGTAATGTCGCCCTTTCGAGAGGCAACACAAAGGCCTTTGGAGAAGGAGGTGGGGATGAGAATAAAAGTTGGTGCCCCCAAGGGAAAAATTCAACCATTTACATAAACCTAAAGAACTCCTGCATGAGAAAGGCCTGAGAAATGTGCCCCTGAGAATCATACAAAGGGACACGAATTCAAATGTTTTGTATGAGAATGCAAGCATCGTTATTTTTTCTGCAGCACAACTCGAGATAAAATACTTTCTTCAAGAGTATGGAGTTTGTAAACAGGCTATTAAAGTCCATTCTGCATGACCTTAAAACTGTTGCATTTGTTCTGGAGTGAAGGCCCTTGGTCTGCTATCAAAAAGTTCATTACCTGTCCCACTGTGGAAATATACTTGAAAAATGGAGAGACAAAAATTATTGAAATGAATGAAAAAATATGCTCAGCTTAACACAACTTAAGAAAATTCAAGCAAAACATTAATGAATTATGAAAGGGAAAGGTTGTTTGGCGAGGACACATTAAATAGTAAAAGGTCCTATTTATGATTCATTAATAGTGATGATGTTTTTGATGATTACGTGGAAATGTTCTTAGAAATCTTACTGCCGGCAATGGCACAGCTGTGTCAGAAATTATTCAAGGATCATTTACCTGGAGGCGCACACACAGCACTACCTACAGAAACTGTGAAAAAACTAACAGGTACTCCAAAAACATCATCTTTTGCTCATACTTATTGATGTATCAACCTTTATATTGAACAGGTCCCATCATTTCCAGACTGGTTCAACATTATCTACGATGATGACCCTGCAGTTTATACATACCACAATCTTCCGGAATGATTTGCAGATATTAGTGAATTGATGTGTTCCAGGATGTTCACAAGTGACAGTTATTTAGTACAATCTGTAAAAGTAATAATAAAAAAACAGTATGACTTTAAATTGTCATTCAATTGACATTGAAACATGATTAACATGTCTTGACATATTTGAGCCGAGGTATGAAAGTGTATTAATATTCAGGAAAGATACTTATTTTTAGTAGAAACTATCGAAGTTGTGTTATTAAGCCTTAAAGAAGCATATACAAATGCATTTGTCTTTAAGTTAACAGCCATGGTTATTTGTTTGTAGAACTTGAACACAGTAACTGTTTTAATTGTGATTAAAGCGACAAAGAGAAAAAAACATAAAATTCTGAGATTATTTTATTTTATTATTTTTCCTTAGACATGCATACACTGAATAAATAAACATCATTCTACTGTCCAGTAAAAACCTTTTAAATTAGTTGGTGTATTACTCTTAAACTATTTTCACTAAGGAAAAAAATAACGGTTAACAACCGGTATGTGGCAAAAACGTCAGAAAAAAGTGAATTTTTTTTTTCAAAATCCAATTATTCCTTTACTATCAAAGGTACAGACATGTTTTTACACCATTTCGTTGCATGGAGACCTTTAATTTGATATATAACACTTAACCAAATGATACACTTTTGAAAATCACCGACAAGTCTAACTATACTACCCAAATTGTTCAAATCATGGCCCCTTGGTAAAAAAAGACCCAGCCCCAGGGGTCACAAGTTTTACATAGAGTTATTTAGGGAAAACTGAACTTTTAGATCTTCTTGTTAGAAACCATAAGGCCTAGAGTTGAGATATTCGATTGGAAGCATCCTGTAGAGCATCTCTACCAAGATTGTTTAAACAAGCAATTATCATAGTATTGCAAGCGGTCCATAAGTCCCCTACCGGTTAGAACCCCAGCAACATTCTGATGGGCCAATTTGGCCATTCAATTTTACCAGTGAATGAATGACATGAATGAACTTAAATCAGTAATGTGTTAAGTTTCTCTGCCTTGTAAGGAAATTATGTTTATACAAACTTGTCATATTATTACGATGTGGGATTTTAAAGTACCGTAAATCCTATAAGGAATGAAGAAGTTGGAGTAAAAAATACCAATCTCTCGAAAAAAGTCTAAGTTCAAAGGGGACATAATTCTGGAAATAGTCTTGCTAGAGTATTTAACCTTCTCAAAAATGTTGAGTGATAATAAGAAACATATATATGAAGTTTGAAGTAGATACATTAGGAAATTATTTAAAAAAGACAACATTTTTTTTCATATAAAAATTCTAAGTTCAAGGGAGGTAATACTGATTAATTTTTGTGCTAGAGTTGTAAACCTTGTCACATATGATGTGGTTGATGACCAGAAACTTATATTTAAAGTTTGAAGTAAACACCTTAAGAAATAAAGAACTTATAGTGAAAAAGCTGAAAAATTTAAATCAGAAATCTTGAAATTCAGGCTATTTGTTGCCATAGCAACCAGAATTTTCAACATAGGAAGAAAAAAAAAAGATGTGCATAATCTCCAAACTGCCATCTACCCATATTTCAAGTTTCATAAAAATATTTTCAGCACTTTTTGAGTTATCACTGGATCCAGTTTATGTGTTAAATTTGCCATATTTTCAGACTATTTGTTGCCAAAGCAACCAGAATTTTCAAAATAGGAAGAAACATAATCTCCAGACTGCCATCTACCCATATTTCAAGTTTCATAAAAATATTTTCAGTACTTTTTGAGTTATCACTGGATCCAGTTTATGTGTTAAATTTGCCATATTTTCAAACTATTTGTTGCCATAGCAACCAGAATTTTCAACATAGGAACAAAAGAAAAAGACGTGCATAATCTCCATACTGCCATCTATCCATATATCAAGTTTCATAAAAATATTTTTAGTACTTTTTGCGTTATCGCGGGATCCAGTTTTGTGGACTGACAGACAGACGGACAGACAGGCAGACGGACAGACAGAGGGTAAACCTAAAGTCCCCTCATGTTAAACGGGTTGGGGACTAATTATGGCCCTTGAGGCTTGGTCAAAAATGACGCCACTCTAGGATCACAAGTTCTACATAGAGTTATATTGGGAAAACTTAAAAAATCTTTCTGTGAGAAGCCACAGGGCCTAGCGTGAAGAGATTTGGGATATGTAAAGCATTGTGAAGTAGACTTATACAATAAGTCTTGTAGCTTTTAAAGACCTATCAGCGACCTAGGGCCATCATAGCTCTCTTTTTTATGAGTGACACAGCCTTAGTTTGCGTCATTTTTTCTTTACTAATGCTTGGTTGTTAAAACTTGGTTTCATCACAATGCAGCTCTTCTTTTTCATAGGTTCATGTCCTTTCAATCATCTTTACAATGTCTATTATAACTACATTGAATTAAAAAGCATCAATTAATGTTTACTGAAAACTGCTTGGATCAGTGCTGGTCTGACAACAACACTTTAGACCACGAAAAAGACGAATGAAGTATTTTTTCGGAGTCTGAATAATTGGATGACTCTGTAAATGATCCAGACTTCATCGTTGAGAAAAAACATTACTTGCCTGACTTTAGTGATAATGATGATGTATCAAACTGGTGTGAAAATGATATTATACCTGATTCTTCAAGTGGCACATCTGATTTTATTCCGCATGTACAAATTTGCCAGCTTTGAACAAAGAGAGAGCATTCCATAATATTTTTAAAGATGCACAACTAAAAAGAATAAAAAAGCATGAAACATGCGACAATGAGAACGTTCCAATGGAATGTAGATTGACAAGAAGGTGGTTTGAACGTTGCCTTTGCCTTGTTGATCTTTATTCTTGTTTTTTAGGTTTCTTTTTCAAGGAAAGTTTGTGGAGACACAAACAAGTATGTCCTTTTGTTAAGAAGGGTCTGAAAACTAATGTTGTGAGTAACATGGCATCAAATGAGGTGACAACTGCCGCTCGGAACGACAGAATTATATAAAAAAAATGGAGAAAAACTTTACCAAAAGCACGGTCAACTGCCTCACGTACGATCACACATTAGATTAGTCAAAGTTGCGAGAGTAAGGCCGTTTTTTTATTTACGCTAGAGAACAATATTCAGATATAAGATGTATGGCAGACATAATTGTGAAGCGAAATTTCCTTAAGCAGTGACATCTGCTAGGACTTTGTGCAAATTTGACACTGTTGTAAATTGTTTTGAAAATCCTATCCTGGCTTTAAAATTGGGACATCTTCTGAACAAATGCGCAAAAGTATCAAAGTGTGAAGCGCTATACTGGTGAAACTGATTAAGGAAATAGAGCTGATGGATTTTGACATTATGTGAAAATTAAAACAGACGAGATTTCATTATGCGCCCTGAGCACATTGACAACTAAAAAAATGAACAAGGGACAAACATTGCCTTTGTCTAATGTCATTGTCAAACTTATTTGTGCCTTGTGGCGGCTGTGAAAAGTCTCCCCGCACATTTAATAAATGATGTTATATTTTCGATCCTTGAAGATCGTTCAGCACGACATTATTTTTATTTTAAGAAATACCTTAATGATAAAACAAAGACCCTGATAGAAATCTTTGATGAAAAAATTGTCAAATCAGATTGGGAGTTGCTCAACCAAATCACGTTGGCAGAGGGATCACTTTGTTTCCAGATTTTTATACTTCACAACAGCAGGTGTCAAGTGATGTGTGGCAGCTGTAAAAAGTTGCCCCGTACTTCACTTCAGTGGTGTTATATTTTTCTGGTCCTTCGTTATCATTGATGCCAGCACTATTAAGTGTTGAGAATTGAGTACCGCTCAAACCGGTGCTAGGGGGCGTGAGGGATGTTGCACTTATTCATTATCCCTCATGTACAGACTCAATCAAACCGAGTCTGCAATTCAAATGTAATTTTGTTGTAATTAATGCTTCCAGGGATCCTTTGTTTTCCAGATTTTGTTGGTCCATGTTCCAAACCGAAGACGTGGTGGTGGCGAAAACAGGATTGCAATGTGAAAAGGCATATCTGTCACGGATGAAATATGATAAACAAGATCGACAAGGAAAGGCGGCATTCAATGAACGCAGCTCCCAATGTCCACACACAGAGGTAGAAGATTCCCTAAGTCGACAGAAAAATGTTTGATAAAAATTCTCGCAAGAAAAGAGATGAGAGGGAAGAAAGGGCGAATTGTCCATTTTCTGTTACCTCGCAAATTACATATTGCAAAAAAGACAAGATTAAATATCAACAAGGCGAAGGCAACGTTCACAGTCCGCAGCCCCCGACACACTAAAGTAGGGCACCCAGAAAGTACCAAACATGGGATCATTAGAACCTCTCAGAAGTTCAGATGTTCTGCGGTATTTTGCAAAAGAAGCTGAATTAACACAGCCCCATCACATCACGAGTACAAAATATGATAAACAAGATCAACAAGGAAAGGCGGCGTTCAATGAACGCAACCCCTGAAGGCTGGACATGGAGGGGGACACCGACACTGAACGCCGAAGCTAAGGAAGCATGTTGCCATAGTTGCACAAGTATAACACCCAGACAAACATGATCTTTAAGCAATGGCTAGTTTTATGGGGCACGATAGTACTGTCCATAGATCTTTATATCGTATACCTCAAGGAACGCTGCAGGTGGCTCGAATGGGGCGTTTCTTAACCGCCTTCAACAATAGAACCATTGGCCAATACAGTTGGAATAGATAAATACAGAATCCCTAAAGAAAGCCCAACACGGCAAAACTGAAAATGTTGCAGGCTCGGTTTGATTGAGCCTGTTCATGGACGGTACTGGAAAGTGCAAAATATGAAAAACAAGATCAACAAGGAAAGGCGGCGTTCAATGAACGCAAGTTACCGTCCACGCCCCGTAGCACCGGCTTAAGCAGAATTCACCATTTAAACGTGAAATAGTAAAATTTCGAATGATGACATTTTATTGATTGGGAGTAAGAATATTTGTTTTGTCGTTTAAATGCAGCTAGTTAATCTTAATACGACCAAAGGTTGTATTATGTTATGCCCCTGGTCATCCATTTGTCCGTCCGTTAGCAATTTCGTGTCCGTTCTATTTATAAACTTTGAAAGAATGAAAGGAAATTGGACCTATTTGGTAGAAATGTTAACCAAGCTTAGACCATGTGCAAAGTGCAGGTTCCAGTTGGCTCAGGTCAAGGTGAATGTCTTACTTAGTCATTTTGTGTTGTGTGAAATTTTGTGTCCGCTCTGTATCTTTTAACTTGATAGGAGGAAATTTTATTAACTTGGCAGAAATATTGACCATATGGGGACGATGTGCAGAGCGCAGGTTCTGGCTCCCTCAGTTTAAGGTAACACTTAGTCAGGTGTGAAATTTTG
Source organism: Ruditapes philippinarum (assembly GCF_026571515.1). Lineage (NCBI taxonomy): Eukaryota > Metazoa > Mollusca > Bivalvia > Venerida > Veneridae > Ruditapes > Ruditapes philippinarum. Next base: position 53,978 of record NW_026858548.1, read on the forward strand.
TGTCCGTTTTGTATCTTTTGAACCAATGAAAGGAAATTAAAATAACTTGGCAGAAATGTTCACCACCGCGCCGGCTCCAGTTCCCTTGGATCAAAGTCACGGTCATTATGATTTAATGTGTGAAATTCTTTGTCCGTTATGTCTCTTAAATGGAATGAAGGACTTTGAAATTACTTGGTAGAAATGTTAACCATACAGAGAGAATGTGCAGACTGCAGGTTCCAGCTTGCTTTGATCAAGGTCATTGTTATTATAATTTAATATGTGTAATATTGTTTCCTTTCTATATTCTCATATCATTTAAAGGAAAAGTACTTTACGGAACTGATAGCCATATTTAAACTATTTAGAGAGTGTGTCAGTTACGGTCCATCATTCCATTTGTCTTTCTGTTTGTCCGTCTGACAGAAATTTTGTGTCCACTCTGTTTTTCTTTAAATAATAAGAGGAAATTGAAATTTCCTAGAAATATGATATTAATGTCAAGGTCACTTATTTGAAGGTCCAACTTGTAGCCTGATCATTAAGACTTTAACTGAATTTTCTTAAATCTTATCCCAATGGCCATTCTTAAGATATTTTTGCATACATTTTAAAAATATCCGTTGCTATGTAAAGATTTCCCAGCAGTGTTCTTATGTCTGAGCATTATG